>NC_079402.1:11535137-11561359 GCF_029220125.1 Pseudoliparis swirei | reverse complement strand
ACTTATTGCTCCCCGTAAGTTGGTTGATATTTTCTTTCTAGCTGTAGTTCTCCCTTTTCCACGCGTGTTTGTTTGGGCTCTTTTTGTTTTTATCTCTCTCGCGCATTGTCTCGGTATCTGCTCCGTCCTTGTGTGTGCTTCCTCTCCCCGTGGCGAGAACGAAGACTCCACACACGTGATGAAACATTAACTTTCCTCGCGTCGCGTGGGTCCGCCGTGCTGCCAGTCGGCGTCTGCAGACGATGTTTTGTTGAATTATCCCGCGAGGAATAAATGTCGGAGCCCCGAGGTGGCGGTTCGACTGCAGCTCATCTTTTAAAGCAGGTGTCTGATAGCCCACTTCCGCACTGGGCTGCGAGATAGCGACTGTATGTGAACCCATGGAGGACTATTTTACTATCTGTGTTCGGTTATTACATGTCATGCATGTGTTCTTTTCAGCAGACCTGTTATCTGTCTTTTTCTTTTTTGATGTGCAGTATTTTAATTTCCTCTTTTTAATCTCACACGAGGCACTGTTTTAGGGAACCAAAAGTAAAGTATTGAAGCTACGTGTTTCATCATCGAGGTTATTTGTGTGTGTGTGTGTTCATGTGTTCATATGTTCATGCGTGCGTGGGCTATAATTGCATGACTGAGAATGAAAGAAATCCTGAACTATGAGGGGCCGTGAGGGACATTATTCAGAATACCCTCTCACACACACTACTGAAATGCTCTCACACACACTACTGAAAAGCTCTCACACACACACACTACTGAAAAGCTCTCACACACACTAGTGAAATGCTCTCACACACACTACTGAAATGCTCTCACACACACTACTGAAATGCTCTCACACACACTACTGAAATGCTCTCACACACACGAGTGAAATGCTCTCACACACACACAGTGAAATACTCTCCACACACACTGCTGAAAGTGCTCTCACACACACTAGTGAAATGCTCTCACACACACTACTGAAATGCTCTCACACACACTACTGAAATGCTCTCACACACACTGAGTGAGAATGCTCTCACACACACACTAGTGAAAACTATATCTCCACACACACAACTGAAAATCTCTCACACATACTCAGTGAAAAGCTCTCACACACACACATGATATGAAAAGCTCTCATACACACATATAAAATTTCACTTGAAGCGGGCAAGGTTCCGCCGAAGCGGAAGGCATTTCACTTGAAGCGGAAGCGCATTCAGTGCGAATGTTGCCAGGTCCATGGTTTCCCTTGCCAGCATTAAGACAACTTTTAGAAGTGTTGCATGGGTTGAATTTTGTGTCCGCTGGTTCGGGTAGACCTATTTTGTACGCATACCAGATTACATGAATATCTTTCAATAAAAATCCATATTTTAAATGAAATAATTTATTTATACCCAAATCCTACCATAAACTGCTTTTAATGCTGGCATACTAAACATTTGGTGTTACTTTGTAGATATTACAATACATTTGGTAATGATAGCAATGCTGTTGGACTTTAAAAGCAGTGTATATGGTTTGCTTGCAGAGCATATTTTGAGTTTCTGATATTGGGCTGGTTTTATTGGCCATTGGGCTGGTTTTGTCACACAGACCTGGCAACTGGGAGAGGTGTTTCAGTTGAAACGGGTGATCAAGGATGGCAGATCAACCATGTGCTCCAACAGCCCTCAAGCCAATTTTGCAGAAACAGCGGCGTTGCTAAACAACATATTGGCCTCCAGCGGAGACAATCAGAACACTGTCTAATGCCTCAACTGTTCGGCAGCAGCCGATCGTTGCAACAGCTCCAGGTGTGTGGATACAGTAGACAGCCACCTAGCAGCTCTCTTTCTGTCCCGGCAGCTGCACGTGCAGTATCTGCTGCAGGTACAGTCAGGAGCAACTGTGCACCTGCACCCACTATCAGCGCAGCAGCACTTGACGCATGGACATCAAAAGGCATGAGGAGAAAAAGGTAATTACACCTAGTCGCAGTTTGAAATTATCTTCATATTACCCTCGTGTGTGGTTTGCTAGCTGGCTGGATTCACCCCTACGACACTAGCCTAGCCTACTGTATGAATAAATAAATGAATGAACGAGCGATATTAAACTCGAAGGAGTAAATGTGGAATTAGGTTAAGCTGAAACCAGGAATGGCGTATACGTGTATGAAATGTACGATGAACATTGGCTAGCAATTTCGCCAAGCAAATACCAAAATGTTCGCCGGAAAACGAGAGGAAATATATAATGTTAAAGGCAGCTGGAGGGTTAGTTCTAGGGCTGCAACAACGAAACGATAAAAATCGATAATTAAAATAGTTGGCAACGAATTTCATGATCGATTCGTTGTGTCGCGCGATTATTACGGCGCTCAATAAGTCACGGAGTATAAACAAAGTTGAGTTGAGCGCAGAGCGGCGCAGGGGAAACAAGAGCGGAGGGAGAGACGTAACGCTGCGTTGTGAGAGCCAATCAGCGCTCAGCTGCTCCTCTGTTGATGAATCTAATTGGCTGCTGCTGCTCACGTGGCGCTGGATGCGGAAGTCATTCACGTAGTCTGAGACATTCACGGAGCTAAGTGCGCCTACGGGTGATGTTATGAACCCAGACACCAGGGCGCTACATGTCACGACGTGTGTGGCATTTCCACAAGAGTATAACGCGAAAACGTGGTTATTTATTCCACGGAGAAAGGCAACGGAGATAAGCCACGGCGCTACCGCTGTGTGCGCTGCGCGTGCAGACAATATTTAGCAGGCGAGCAGCGCGTGCGCTCTGATCGGGCGCTCTTTTAATGAAGTATCGATACTAAAATATGCTAAATCACATCGTGTTTAACGTATGGGTACTTTGTTAGCATCGCTACACCGTGCAGCGTGACAGCAGCAGATGTAGCGGACTAACAACTAAGCTAACCTAACTTCCCAAACGCTGTCGACATCTGAACGCTGATTGGCCGAGACGCGACACGTCCATCAAAGATGTTTTATTGTGAAGATCACCACTTCACATTTTGTCCGCGTCTCACTGCAATCTCAACGGCAGTGGGTCAGGTGAGAAAAATAATAAATCGGAACGCGTCTCTGATATTGTTCAGGGGTCCACATGGGGACCACTGCTCAGGAGAGGAAAACTGTCAGTCTGTTTGTGACAGGTTCATCACCATGGTGACCAGTGAACAGGGTTCATCACCATGCTGACCAGTGGGTCTCCAGGACCTTTCCATGACTAAACCAAATTTCCATGATTAAACATTTTGTGAAAACTCTGTCTATACGTGACAAAGTGAGAAGATGTAGTATTTAAACTAACAATGAGAATTCCAAAGCATACCGTATATATACCGTGTAAATTAACATTTGAATAAAACAAATTTGCATGACTTTTCCAAATATTTTGGGATTTTATTTTTTTCAATTACTTTTATAGGCCTGCTAATAGCCATTTAAAAATTCCATGACTTTCCAGGTTTTCCATGACCGTACGGACCCTGTTTTGAATAAAGGGTTGAAAATTAAAGTTTTTTTATCCGATTAATCGATATAATAATCAACCGATTAATCGATTATCAAAATAATCGTTAGTTGCAGCCCTAGTTAATTCACAGCCAAAGGAGGGTCGATAAGGGGTGACGGTTAGTATTTTGCTCTTGTCAAACTGGACGTGTTTAAGATATCTATTGTTTGTATGTTGTTCTACGACTGTGGTCTCTGTCTTGTATTTATCTATGTTAGCATGACTTAACGTTACAGTGGCTGTTTCATGTCGTCTTAAGAGTTACATTCTCATTTCAGAGCTAGATCACAGCAGCATGACCATTTCAACAAGGACGTAATATTACTTCCCAATCCATCATGGGGAATAGTGCAAACAAAATCCAAAATTATGGTTACACAAACATGGGCATCCTCAGTGCCTTTGAATTCCAGAAGGCCTGGGACCACCAGACTGTTGTGGAATGCATCAGAGATGGTTTTGGTGTGCACATTCCAGAGGATGTCAGGTAAAGACTTTTTTCTTACTTTGTAAATAATATTATAATAATCTTTATTTATAGAACACTTTAAAGAACAAACACAGGTTTACAAAAGTGCAATCATGATTACAAACATAATACAATAGCATTTGTTATAAAATGTACATGACTCGGTCACATACCTCGTAGGAGCAAGAAACCAAGGAGACACACAGACTCACCATCGTGCAACAAGCGACATAGCCTAAAAGCATTTTTTTGTTGTTGTAATATCCCATCTTCTTTGTAGCCTCCAGTTTCTAATGGCTTGGCAATAAGCTGGTGTCCCTAAACTCCAGGAGGGCCAGGAGCTGAATGGAATGCTAATCCATAAGATTTTTAAAACCAAAGGCCTGTATGTGAGACCATCAAGGACCATTTTAGTAAGTTTGCTTTCTTTCTTTTATTTGTTTTAATACTTTTCACTGAATAGAATTGTATCTTTAGAAAATGAAATGTAAACTGTTTATTACTTGTAGCAGTATACAATATACAATTAAAGCAAAGGTTTGAGCGCAGTCAAACCAGAGAAAAGCACAAACAAAGGTTCCTTGTTTTAATCGGTCAAACGATAACTTGTTTCTAATATGGTTATTTAATTTCAAAGTTGTGATTTTTGCTTTTGATATATGTTTTTGGTCTTTCTTTTTCTGTTTAAGACTGACTCAGATGAAGAAAATGAATGTTCCAACATCACTACCAGATCAACATTAAGCAGTTGTGCAACTGCTAAGGACCAGGATGATGACTGTTTGAGTTTATGGTTCACAAATCCACACTGGCAGACCTAGCACCACCAGGGTTGCTACAAGAGCAATGAGAAGTAGGGATGACCCCTGTACTAGCAGTCAGGATGGAGATGGAAACCCTGGCAGTGGTGATGAACATGGCTATGGCATCACACACGCCACCAGAAGTGTTGTTAGAAGGCGTACAGCAATGCAAGGAAGTGGCACTAGTGGTCACGATGGAGGCTGTCTTGCAAGAAGTGATGGCAACCCTGGCACAAGCGGTGATGATGGAGGCAGCCTTGCAAGAAGTGATGGCAACCCTGGCACAAGTGGTGAAGATGGTGACTACTCTTCATATTTGAGACTTATGGCTGCTCTTCCTGATGACTCTTCAGATGATGAGGAGTTCAACCAGGCTATAATTGCCAGTATGGAGAGTCAAATGTGAGTAGCACAAACACAGAATGTGTCAACTATTGAGGATGATGTGATCACATAGTTGATATGAACTATTTATTTTAAGATTATTTTGTCATATCTGATCATTTGTTTTGATGTTGTCTTTATAGTGTAGAAAGGTCCGGTTCAAGAGATACTGCTGGAACTCTCAAGCAAAATCAACACAAAGCAACAGTGCAAATTTAATATAAATCGCTCTGCTGTCTGGGAGGGAGCCGTGCGAGGATTTCAAAGGGTGTCCTATAACCCCAACTTGATGATCTGCGTGAAATTCTCAGATGACATGGGAGAAATGAGGAAGGGATTGATTTAGGAGGCCAAGGAGAATTCTTGAGGCTGCTGATGGAGACCATGGCCAGTCACCCATGTTTGAGGGGAAAGAAAACAGCAAGAACTTGGCTCTTGACAGTGCTGATAATGACCATTTTAATTTTTTGTAATCTTATTATTTTTACATACAACTTTCAGCTTTTGAACTGATTTACAATGTATTCAATGGCACAATGAAATCCATGATTTTATGTGGTAGTGGGTCTTTATGTATTTATCAATATGACATTTCCTTTTATCCTGTTGTTTTGAAGCTCTAAGAGAGGACCGGTACTACACAGCTGGCAGAGCCATTGCTGTAAGCTTGGTACATGGTGGTCCGCCACCAAACTTCCTCTCGCCAACAATATTTTCTCTTCTGGTTGATGGTTCAGCAAAGCCAGTGCTAGACGACATAGCTGACAATGAACTTTTGGAAAAAGTAAAAAAGGTCAGTTGGTAGTCTAAATGTTATCTTACATTAAAATTAGGTTACATTATAATATTCTCTTGCCGTTTTCCATTTGAGAGGAATACCAATCCAGCCCAGTCTGCTCATTGCTGAATGCTCACTTCCTATAGGTTGTCGGCAAAGTGTATTTTCCTTATTGTTTATCACATTGTAGCTATCTGGAAGAAAACAAGTTAGAGGCACCCTTGTTAATTATGCAGGCGTCCAGTGTCTGGGTTCTTACTAATAAGTAGCCTCCATAACAAACTATCCTGATGCTCCTTGTGATGCTAGGTATCTGAAAGTACAACCCTTGAGGACCTTGAGATGACAACGGCACCTCTGCTTGACTACTTGGCCAATGCAGGATGTCTGAGGCCTATGCGCTCTATAAGAGACAGGGATTTGCTGGTACATGACATTGTCATGTTCCAGATCATCCACAGGTTCAAGGTCCATTTCAAAGGTATTCAGAGGTGTTGGTTGTTTGCAGTCAGATTAATCAGGTAGCAATCAGAATTTTACCCATAGACCAACTAAATCTATTATTTGTATATAAAACTAAGTAAATTTACAATACAAGTGAATTAGGAACCCTAATTAAATTCTTCAAAATTCCATGTTATTTGTACAGATTCTGTGAAGGACTGAAAACGCTTGGGGTTCTGGAGAAAATCCAAAGGCATCCAGACAGCTTTCGTCCCTGCTCTGTCATGAGCCAACACACTGACTGCTTGACCAGATGGATGATGTTTTCAGCATTTGGCTGTCTCCAGAAGGGAGCAACAAGAGAGCTGCTGAGGAGATATCGTTACCTTCTGGAGAGACTATCTCCAGGATGCAGAGGTAATTGACAGTTTAGTGTATAGTAAAGCTATGTGTCTATTTATATTTTAGTGTATTTTTTGTGTGTGTTTTGTGAAGAAAAAAAAATACTTGTGTAACAAAAACATTATAGCTTAAACTTACTTACTTTCTTGGTTGTAATGTCATCAAGTAGCACCTTTGTCGTTGTCAAAAGATGAAAGGTGTTTTGTAAATATATTGCTATAAGAGTTATTCAGTTTTTTCAAGTACAATACTCTTATTTCACAATTTATTTAGTATCAAATGAGTTGCTGTTTCATATACATGCTTATTGGACCAACTACCACTTACAATGTTTTCTGTTCTTATAGAGGAAGAAGGCCATCCAAACTCCAAAAAATATTGGCCTTTGCAACTGGAGCATCTGTGCTACCACCGATTGGCTTCTCTCCAACTCCTTCCATCCAGTTCATCCAGAAGGAAGATGACGACTTCTCCTCGACCCCAATGTTCCTGTGGCCAACACATGTGTCAACTGTCTCAAGTTGCCACTACATGTTTCATATCGGCTCTTTAAGGAGAAGTTCGACTTTGCAATCGGAAACTGTATGGGTTTGGCAGGGCATAAACATATATGTCTTTGAAAAAGGAATAAAATGGAACTGTCTTCCCCTCACACTGATATTTATGAAAGCCCGTTTCCGCCACTGTGATAACAAATTAAGATCCTGTCGTCATGGTGTGAGATAGTATCTCATAATTGTGACTTCACTATCATAATTTCGACACGATCTCATAATTATGACTTAGCATCTCATAATGAGATAGTAAATCGAAAGTATGAGATAATCTCTCAAAATATGACTTCACTCATAATTTCGACACTATCTCATAATTATGACTTAGCATCTAATAATTATGAGATACTATCTCATAATTATGACTTAGCATCTAATAATTGTGAGATGGTGAAGTCATAATGACTTGGGATCTTAATTTTTTTATCACAGTGGCGGAAGCGGGCTTCCCTAGATCTTGCCTTAGGCAGTTACGTTAAGTTAAAGTATATTGGTCATTTCCCCTCTGTCTCTTATCCGTCCGTGTCTTATGTGTCTGTCTGTTTCTCCCTCTGCCTGTCTTTTTTGAAAAATCGTTCACAAATGTTTGTTCATTTTTTGTGTAATAAAACAATGTTAACTTTAACATAACTCTTGTAATTCACTGAGAAAACTGCACAGGTGAAGTAAACAATGTTTTAACAAAACCTTACATAACATGCATGTTTTTCAGAGAAGAAAATGAAGAGAAGAAAACACATCTATTCCATGGTTCCCATCATTTTCAAGTGGATTCACTTGTCGAATACTGTCCATTGTGGTCTCATTAATACGTTACATCAATGTCTGGAATTCTAACATCATTATTGGTTTGAAGTTCAGGTAATGGCCCTATCTTCATCAATGCCATAGTAGTTATAAATCATCAAAAATGTCATTTATAGGGATGGGTTCCTACATTGTTTATGACCCTGTATGCCACAGCTGAAGAGGAGTCCTCCCCTTGTGTGGACAGGCCGTGGTTATTCCACTGGTTGATAAATTCTGTTACTGCCCTTTCAATTCTTGAGGAAATAAACATAATGCAGACAGAATAGATGTACTTCATTCAATGAGTCAGTATACCCTGCTCCTCCATGAAGTTAAACATATTAATAAAGTGTCTAGATACAACTCTATTCAATTCTGCCCATAGTCTCTCAATCCTTTGGTTGTGTACTGAAACTCCTGTAATAACACTACGACTGTTCAGTCCTCTTCTTTCCAACATAAACTGGGCAACACGATATTTTCCATACCATGATCACATCTGACCCGTAAGGGCAAACCAAAGTTGTGTACTCCTCCCAAAAATAATGACAAGACACTTAAGGCTCTGTTGTTAGATAAGCACCGTAAGTATATAATGGTCCGACTGAAGCCATCAACACAGCCATGAAAGACCATCCGCCATCTAATCAGCTTGGTTGCCCGTCAAAATGCCTGTTGGGAGATATAAAGTACATTAAATAAAAACATATATAGGTAAAGCTTGCAAACTGTTGATTACCTTTATTGATAATACAAAATAGTTACTAGTCAACTTACCATAATTGGTTGGGGCCTGAACACTATAGACCCTTGGCGTGTGGCATGACGTCTAAATGACCGCCCAATGGGATCCACTTGATCGAGGCTCTGTCTGACCATAGCGCTGAACCCTTAAGCCACGTGATCTCAGGCTTCAGAACGTATGCTTCACCTGCATTTGGAGTGTTCTGTAGTATAGTCGTCACGCTGTCAGGTCTTGATTTGACAATATTGCATATCTTAATGGCTCAACTCCCAGAGTTTGTCTGTGTCTGTATAGGGTTCTTGACTGATTCCAAAAGCCTGATGCAATTCTCTGCCATGTCATACCAATGGATACACAGTGAGCAATCTGTTCGGCGGCTATGCTGTATCGGGGCCGACCTGGATGGCCAGTCAAGATTGTTGGGGGTATCAAATTGTTGGTCACATCACTGGATCCCTGTCTGGCCTCATGTTCATGAAGAAAGTTGCGAAAGCATCTATACAATGATCCTAGTAGATTACTCACATCACTATCATCATGATTATATCTGGACACAGCAAGAAATGCAGATAGAGTTCGTGTATGATCTTCAAGCTCTCTATAAAGCCTCTCCTGACCGTAATTGTTGGACTCCTCACGTTGCAATGACTCAATGCATTGCAGAGCACTAGTAAAAAAACGTACGATATCGTCTTCGTTGCCTCTTACCTCAAAAAATAAAGTTTGGACGTGAAAAACAAAGAGGATCAGGTGAACATGCATTGTGTAAGCACATACGGATGGTAGTCCTCTACGGATCCTAGACATATATATATATAACCCAGCGGACACAAAATTCAACCCGGCAACACTTCAAAAGTTGCCCAATGCGCGGGAAAACCGCGGACCTGGCAACACCACCTTCCGTTTCAGTGAAATGCCTTCCGTTTCAAGTGATGCCTTCCGTTTCAAGTGAAATTTTATATGTGTGTATGAGAGCTTTTCATATCATGTGTGTGTGTGAGCTTTTCACTAGTATGTGTGAGAGATTTTCAGTTGTGTGTGTGAGCATATAGTTTTTCACTAGTGTGTGAGGCATTTCACTAGTGTGTGTGAGAAACATTTCAGTAGTGTGTGAGAGCATTTCAGTAGTGTGTGTGAGCATTTCACTAGTGTGTGTGAGAGCATTTTCAGTAGTGTGTGTGAGGCATTTCACTGGTGTGTGTGAGCATTTCACTACCGTGTGTGAGAGCATTTCAGTGGTGTGTGTGAGAGCATTTCAGTAGTGTGTGTGAGAGCATTTCACTAGTGTGAGAGCATTACCAGAGGCATTGCTGTGTGAGCATTTCACTAGGTAATGAGAGCATTTCAGTAGTGTGTGTGAGAGCATTTCAGTGAGTGTGAGAGCATTTCTCAGGTGTGTGTGGCATAGTTTTCAGTAGTGTGTGTGAGAGCATTTCAGTAGTGTGTGTGAGAGCATTTCACTAGTGTGTGTGAGAGCTTTTCAGTAGTGTGTGTGTGTGAGAGCTTTTCAGTAGTGTGTGTGAGAGCATTTCAGTAGTGTGTGTGAGAGGGTATTCTGAATAATGTCCCTCACGGCCCCTCATACTGAACTGCCCTCCTTGCTGAGCCTGCTCGTTGGCATACCTGAACCAGTTAAGTGGGCCGATCCTAAACGAACACCTTATTCTCAAACAACGAGCACAAAGAACACAACAGACATCTAATCTGGTTGGCGTGCTGCAGGTACAGTGTAGCGAGCCTGTCACGCAACGCTTCCCAAACACTTCCTCTTCGTGCTGAAACAGCAATTTTGCAGATTTGGCATCGTTTCTTGTTGTTGTTGTTGGTTTTCATGTGTGGACTGGTTGTGTTTTCGTATTCATTGACTGGCTAATTGAGCTGCATTTGGTCTGTGCTGCGGTCTGTTGGTTCCCATCGGTCCGTGGTCCAGGGTTAATCATCTCTTTGTGTCCGGGGTACCCCCAGGCTCGCCTAATAGCCTGTTGCCTTTGGGTTATTTTAGTTTGCTCCACCCTGTTTCGTGGGCAGGAGGTGCCCCCGGTTAACACCCCCCGGCTAAATGTGGGGTGTCTTTGTTTCAATGCCCAGCCCTTTCTTCGGATGGGCGTGTTTGAGTGGAGTCGTTGCTTGTGATGGCATATAATGCTCCTCTTGTGCTTAGCAGTGGACTTAGAGGGAGATGGAGTCGGTTCATCTACGCCTTTTGGGATGCGTTATTGAGAGATTGCCACTGGTTTTGCACTCTTGCATAGTTTCTTGTGTGTGTTCATGTGCCTTTTCTGTGATGGACAAGTATCCAGCAGCAACTTTCCAAAGTGAGCAAAGTACCAGGAATAGGGCAGCTTGAGAACGTGTGTGTGTGTGTGTGTGTGTGTGTGTGGTTGAGTGTGTATGCTTCAGGCCCCAATGAGCACTTTCACAGACTCTCTCAAAAGTATTGACTTTTGCAGTGAAGAGGATGAGAAGGAGGGAGAGAGAGAGCTTAATATTGTATTTGACTTTTTCTCTATTGGCATTTCTTTCTTCAATTAATGTTTTCTCTTGGTATTTCTTATTTTTTTATTTCTCCTTATTATTTGGGGGAAATGTGATGCATTTCATTCCTTCATGTTCTTTGACCGTGTTGTTATTTTTATTTTGGCATCACGAGCCCCCTTTGCTTCCTTCATCCTCTCACGCCTATAAACCGCCAGACATACAGTACTTGTTAGTCCTAGATTTAGTGCATTGTTCGACATGTTTTAAAAGGTGTTTTACATTCTATAGCTTTTTGAGTTTTGATCTAAGTTTCAAACAGGTCATTGAAGCACGATGGATTTCAAATACTTGATTGGATTTCAAAATTGTTTAATTTCCCCTAATGAAAGATATTTGGGCCAGATTCTCAGATTCAGGACACATGGGGAAATGCCACTTATTGGTACACTGAGCATGCATGCATGGCAAAGACCAGCACACACACAGACAGAAAACACAAACTTAGTAGACTGACTATTGGACTGTACAGCCACAAACCAGAAAAAAAACATGGTTTTGTCAATGAAATGTGTTCCAATCTATTCCACACTCAGTCAGGAAATTAAAAACAACATTTAGTTTGTTTTCAAATCAAATCCAATCTTGGATTTTGGTTTGCTTTCATTTATGTTCCTGGTGTAACCCGTTTAGAGTCTCAGTTACACACTCTCAGTTACACACTCTCAGTTACACACTCTCAGTTGCAGTAGCATCACGATGTCTCTCTTTCCTGTCACTACCTCTACAGCGTGTGTGTTCACTGTTACCCAGTTCATCTCCACGAAGCAGGAGTCTGCTTACCAGTTCTCAAATTCAAGCATACATCAGCACATTTAGAGTCTCCTCTCTGGCCAGAAATGTAGCACTAATCCAATTAGCTGAAGCTTTAGTAAAGCTTTCCTAATTAGCCGATAGGGCAGCTGGCTGCTCAGGTTCCAGTAAGCACAACAGGGAGCGAGAGTCCCAGTAATGCTGTAGCGCAGGAGAGGCTGAACAAAGGGCAGATAGCAAAGAGTGTACTACTGTTTTGAATATACAGGAAGGACCCATCTGCGCCACGCTGAACTCCGATCCATCCGGCTGACCGTTTAAATGTTGGTTGTGTAGTTTGCCAAACGCATGCAAATACACACATGCAAACACGGACTGCGCCCACATTTCATCTGCAGGAACAAGAATGACTTTCGTCACGCAAACATGTTTGAGGACGTACCAACTGGAAAACTGCCAACAATGCCAATAGAGACATAATGTGCACTTGTGTGTGTGTGGGGGTGGGGGGTATTACAAGAGGAAGAGTGGTTCTTTGCCGTGAAAGAAACGCCACATGTACCAACATCCACTGCAGCAGTTCCTGTTTCCTTTCACCTCTGTGTGGAATCCAGGAATAGCTCCGGTGACAGAGATAGGAGAGACACAAGAGGGACTGCCAGACAGACGGAGCGCGAGATGGCCATGTAAGGGTTCCTGCGCCACAGCTTGCACCACCTCACACAGATGCTGAACCTGAAATGAACTGCTCAGAATTTGGTTTCTCAAGTCACTGTTAACTTGAACTTTGGCGTTGGTGTGTGTGTGTATGTGTGTGTGTGTGTGGCTGCTTTACAATGAAACAAAGGGAGCTTTCACCACAATATGTATTGGGGAGCAGATTGTGATAAGTGAAGAGTTCCCTTCTGGGGGAATAGTTTGTTCCGTTTGTGTTCTCATTTTATTTATCTACCCTATTAGATGAATTAATTTCCCATTAGATGACGTTTCTCAATGAAAATAAACCGTAACAAAGTCACTGCTCAGCTAGTTACAACTTAGTTCTGCTCAGTTCTCATGATTTGCAATATTCAAATTATATTTCCTCTTTTTTGCGCGGACACAGCCATATTATTATGCGATCCAGTGGGGAATGAACAACATCAAAAGCCAATAGTGAAAATAATGGAGAAGCAGAGTTGATACAAATTAGTTTGACCTATTTTCCTCAGATTGGCAAATATAAAATATACAATGTAAATACGACTCGTTCTTTAATTAGCAAAACCAGTTGAATCAAAATGACATGCAGCGTGAGTGTGCTTTTAGCATCATTGATTTGCACAATTCATGAAAAATCTAATATTTACGACATTTATCGCAAGGGAAAATGCTCCAGATGGCTTTGTAAATGACTTAATGTGGGTTTACGCAGAATGCCGACCTCAAGGGAGATGAAGAACACCGTTAAATTAAATATGTCTTGCTTTTAATGCGACTTCTGGTGCTGCATGATGCTACGGGTGGGGGGGGGGGGTGACTTTTTCTTTGCTCCGCCCCGATGCGCGCACACACGCCGGCATCGGAGCTCTGCGGCGCGCGAGACGGCGAGCGGAGAAGTGTTAACGCGACACGTAGAGACAGAATGACATGCTGCTGTGGAGACGATCAAAAACAGACGTTTAGTTTAATAAAAGAACAAAGACGTCTTTAAGAAAGGGACCTTAAATTACTTCTGCTGTAATCTGGCGCGATAGAGAACATTACAGAGTGGTGAGCGGAAAGTAAAAAAAATAAAACTCAAACTCAAAAGAGCCATTTGCCGTCACCGGAAGAGCCATATATGGCTCGCGAGCCATAGGTTCCCGACCCCTGCTCTAGAATATAATGGTTCATTTTATTTTTGACATGATAACGTGTGCATTCTGGTAACTTATTCGACTGGAATTTATTTGAAAATTATTTTTGAAATATCGGCATGCTTTTGACCAATCGCCAATGTATGACAGGCTGTTTGTTCTCACAGTGGGACATGTTGTCTTGATGAGCTTCATCTGTCAATGTTAAGTCTCTCCATTCATCTTTATTATTAATACATTAGGCCAGACAGATGAAGCATTGTTGGTGACACATTTTTTATAACCACTATAAAATACTGTCAGCTTAAATCCTTAGTCTCTATTTGTTGTAGTTGTTAGTGCTTTGAAAACCACAATCCGGCTCAATCTGCCTAAATCGGCATTTGATAACAAACCAAGTCAAGTGCTAAACACTGATGGATCGACTTCTAATCCAAAGAAGCACTTGTTTCTATAATATAGATAAGAAGTAGCCATCTTTTAGAGCAGCGATTCCCAAAGTGTGGGCCGTGAAGGTACTGCAGGTGGGCCGCGAGAGGTCATTTACAATAAATAAATAAAATGTTTTTAATTTTCAATTTTGAAAAGTTTGAAATTAATATAAAAATATTTATGATTTAAATTACGTGTTATTCTTTTATCTGACCTATTTTTCTGACCGCCAAACAAAACGATGTCAAATGGGGCGCCCTCTTGTCGTATTAAAGTAAATATATATGAGCTCCGGAGAAAATGGTATACAAAACATACATTGTCGGTAAATACATTTTGAATCGGTTAAATTCTGAAGGTCATTTAATGATCCCTTGTTTATGTTTTGATCAGAGTTGTGATCAGCGCCGCCGCTCCATAGCATGCATGACCAGCGCTGCGTAAGGGCACCGAGTCCTGAGGGGGCTCCACAAAATAGGCAACTAAAAAAATCCTCATAGTTATAATAATTATAATGCCGATATTATTTCAGTCTAGAAATATTAGGCGCCTTTTAGGCATGTATATCACAAAACAGGCAGAACAAAGAATATATTTAATCGCTCCAGCACCCCGATTAACACTTCTCGCATCGCTCTGCCGTGCACACAGGTGAACACACTCTCACTAGCCCCCCCCCCTCCCGATTGTTGAGACAATTGACATACAGTTAGTTTCAATGTTTTTTTATTCAAAGGTACATATGTGACCGCTTCTTGAATATGTTTATAAATGGAATATCCTTTTAATTTGTTTGGCTCGGACCAAAGATGCTACATTTAAAGTAACTTTTCCGATTTAATTTTGCCAAAAAGACTAATTATTAATCACACTAAAAGAGTATATATATATATAGTTAGTATGCACAGCATCAGTGACAGTAAACAGATGATTATGCTCCTTATGTGTATGCGTTACTTCACGTCACACAGAGTGTAGAATCAAAGATAATAATGTACAGTAGACACACATACTTGTGTCATATGCCTCAGAGCTTATGAGGTGTATCCACCCGTGTTTGTTGTGCCTGCGGATGATTGGGATAAAAAGGATGAGACGCACACACATAGACACACACACACACACACACACACAGACACACACACTCTCCTGTGAGCAGACAGGTAGCTGGAAGCTTCACCATATTTCTCCTGAGATCCTTTGGAGCCACATCATCGTCTCAATCCAGCACACACATGATTGTCAGCCTGACTTGTGGATGCAGCCACCACTCTGACAGCTGTTCTGTGTTTGTGTGTCTAAAAAGAAAGACTGGAAAGCCAGAGATGTTTGTATGTGCAGAAACTGTTTTTAGTTTTTTTTTGTCATCAGTGAAATATTGACACTTTTACACTCTCAAACTTCCTTTATTTGTGGAGCGTATCCTAAATTCATGAGTCTATTGTGATACTAATGTATTTCAGCAATCTTTTGTCAGTGAGGACATAATGTTGCTTCAAAACTTTCCACAAGGCATCAGTTGATGTGTCTTCCACACTTTGCACTCAGCTGTGGGTTTTATGTGTAGGTGGGGAGAGTAAGAGCCACATAAATACACTAAATAGCTAACTAATAGAATAATGATACAGATAATATTGGGGAAAAAAAGCTTTTTAAACAAGTAGTGTATTTTGAAGGCCTCTGTAAACTGCACTCTGTTGTGTGAACCATACCCAGGCTAGCGTGGGATGTACCTTGTATTGACATGTTATGCTTTTCATCCACAGCTCATAAGAGTTTCTCTTTCTCTCTCTCTCGCCTGCCCAAATGCAAAAAAACAGATTGAAACCACACATCGAACATGCATGATGAACTGGTGATTGCAAACCGACTTGTCTGACCGGTGCAGCTTTGATTGGTGAGCACTCATAAAGAGGTCCATTCCTAAGTCCAGTTATAGCAAAAACCAATGTCAGCCTCTTCTGCACCATCACTCCACTTCCAGTTCTTCTGTCTCTGTGTCTGCATGACATCGTTTTTATCAAGTCGACACCTTCCGTCACAATTGACTTGCTGACTAAGAGACATGACACCTTAAAGTGTCTCCCTGAAACACTTCCCAGTGTCATGGTCTGCTTGGTCTCCCTGGTATGGTGTCAAAATCTTTCTAGCTCGAGCTCCACTTGCAGAAAAATGACAACACCAGAGCGTTCTGACAGTCGAGGCCCGGTACCCTTTGTTAGCAGCTCTACGAAGACCGAACTGTGCTCGGCTCATCAGTGATAAAAAGAGGTCTGACATGTTGCGGCCTTTTTAGGTATCAGTAAATTTAAATTGAGTCCTCAAAAAGGGGCCAGCAAACAGGGCTGATGTGATTGGCTGCTGCAGTTTGAATGAGCAGCAAGTGGCAGAACAATGCAAGGAACATGACGCGTGCATTTTAATCTAAGAGAAATACACTGTCAGGCATTGCTTTTTAAAACACTGCAATCTGCTGCGACGCGGTCTCTCTCTGAAGTCATACTGAGTGTACAACATTGTTATCAAGCCAGTCATCTGAACGTCCGGAAACTTTGTCCAAAGCAGAACAATTATCTTCCCATGTGGTTTCCTGTGAGTGGTGTATCCGAGGAAAGAGGCCTTTTTTGGGGTAATAATGATGTCATAATATACTGTGAGTTGTGTTCTATTATGCGACTCATAATTTGGACTATTTGATCAAACCATGCATTGCAGCTGTACCGGCTGCTGGTGAGTCCATGTGGGATCATGCATGTTGTTTAGCAGTTATTTTCCATTTTTTTATCAAATTAAAACTATTCTGTTTTACTCTGGGGTACGTGGCTGAATATTTATTTAGTCGTGGATGTTTGCTCTCCATGGTATGGAAGCCCGTTTCCGCCACTGTGAAAAAAAAATTAACATCCTGTAAGTCATAATTATGAGATACTATCTCATAATTATGACTTAACTATCTCTCATAATTTCGACTTACTATCTCATTAATTATGAGATACTATCTCCGATTATTTCGACTTACTATCTCTATAATGTATGAGATACTATCTCATTATTTGGACTTACTATCTCATTATTATGACTTAACTTTATCTCATAATTTCGAGCTTACTATCTCATAATTATGAGATACTATCTCATTATTTAGAAACTTACTATCTCATAATTATGAGGATACTATCTCATTATTTCGACTTACTATCTCATTATTTTTTAAGACTTACTATCTCATAATTGTGGATACTATCTCATTATTTAGACTTACTATCTCATTATTTCGACTTACCTATCTCATAATAATGAGATACTATCTCATTATTTAGAGCTTACTATCTCATTATTCGACTTACTATCTCACTTAATTATGAGATACTATCTCGATATTCGACTTAGATACTGACTGAGGGTGGGGGCGTAACAAAGCAGAGCAGGGAAGCTGTGTTGAAGAAACAGTAGAACCAGGTGAAGTAAAGATAAAGGTTTGTGCTAACTGCAACTGCTGCTTGTCACTGTACCTGCAATACAACCTTAGCAGGTAAAGAAGCCCAATGAGAGTGACGGCACCGCTCAACAACTTAACCAGAATAAGGCGTTATTTTCCGCTATTTTGACACCATGATGTCTCGGTAAATTGTACTACCACAGCGCTTTCGCCGCCCACAAGCGCTGGTTAAGCTAACAACAAATCGTTGTCAAATAAGCTAAAGCTGTCTGTATGTAGCCTACCTGTTCCAGCTAACAGTTTGTATCTTAAAAATGGCAAATTATTGTAAAGCTCAGCTACGGCTACAGGGGCAGCGTATCTCTCTGCCTCCGGTACTATGCCGCCAGGTAGCCTACCACCAAAGGCATGACGCAACTCTCATGTTTTGATGTCAGCAGATTTGTTATTGTATTGACATTTTTAGTTTGTGTCCGGCAATATATTAGCCTACTACGTTTATGTATAGACTTTAAAAGAAAAGAAAAGGGTTAAACATTACTGTTATTTTTAAAATAGTCTTCAGTTCTCATCCTCTTTGCATATATTCTTTTTTTTAATGAATATATATTTTTATATAAAACACTTCCCCTTATGAAAAGAGAGGAGTTTAGGGAAGGATGGTTCATGTTGTTTTTTAATTGAAAGGTGAAAGTTATCCTGACAAAACTACACTTACACTATACGCAAAGCGTTGCTTCATGGTCATACTACATAGTATGATTGCATTTCCAAATGTTGGCATGCACCAAGATTAAGAAAATGTATTTGACCAAGACTTCACTTCAACCTTACGCCGGTAAAAGCCAATGAAAGGGAGAAATGGCGACGGCTCAACAACTTGAAGAATAGTGTTATTTTCGCTATTTTGACGCGGTGTCTCGGTAAGTTTTACTTCACCACAAGCGCTGGTTAAGCAGGCAACAAATGACATCCTCATAATATTGAGAAGCGATTCACAGGCATGTGTTTGTTTTCCTCATATGCATGTAAAACAACAGAAGCAAGTGGATGAGACCAAGCTTACCAGAACCAAATGGATACCATCATTGAAGAGACTACTTCAGGCGTGGATTCACAAATACATTGAAATTTTTAGTCGTTTTGGAGGAATCACATGATATCAAACTAAGCCTCGGACCCTAGAAAAGCTACAAAAGAACCAACTTTGGCGGAGCGAAATAAAACGGATGAAGCTGAGGTAGCATCCTTCATTCACCAACAACACAAAGCGTCATGCAAACAACATGGCTACAGATGGATGCACCAAGAAATGTTGGATGGCGGGATTATTACAGACAGAGAAACTGTCGTCAATTGATACGACTGATGAGCAGAGATGGGGTAGATGTCGTTAACACCATAGCCGTTTTGGGGAGCAGGCGTATGTATGTCAGCCGTGGACCCAAACTATGTATGGCATATAGATGGAGTGCGACAAATTAAAGCCTTATGGAATATGTATCCAGTGGTTGCATTGATGGCTTTTCGAGAAAAATGATATGGCTAGAAGCATACCAAAACCAACAGCCAACCCTCATTAATACCAATGAGTTTCTTCATCGTGCTGTGACAGAACACAATGGATGTCCGCAAAAAGTCAGGTTAGAATCACGGGACTGAGAATACCCACCTTGCAATAATGCAAAGGTTTTTACGCACCAGTGAGGATGAGAATGGCACTGAGTGTGTCACTTTAGGTCCAAGTACTGGCAATCAAAGTTGAGCGTTGGTGGTGCACTTTGAGAAGTGAATCGCCCCAGTTTTTGGATGGACCATTTCGACCAGCTGAAAGCAGATGAAAGCTATTTTGTTGGCAACTTCATTTGACAAATCACTGATCCAGTTTTGCTTCCAAAATACCATACAGGTACAGTATTCTAAAATCCTGTTGAGTTACTGTTATTAACACAGAGACTGAGGACGATTGTAACACTTTTGTCCAAAGCTCTGTAACTAAATAGAGTCATCCTTATTGGTGAAAGTGTTGTTGTTAAAACCATCCCTGGTCTCCCATGAGAGATAAGGGCATAAAAACCTAATTATTTTCAAAATGTTTTCCTCTTTCATCCATATAGGAGGAACTGATAGCGTTGTAACCTGGAATGACCACTTCATATGAAGATCAAACAATCCTCAAGATACAATAGTGCGACCCTCCATAATGTCACGGTTCCCAGCCTTTATGGGGCTCAAATTTCTTGCAGTCAGCTGATCAATGAAAATAGAAATATACCGGGGGACTGTTGTTTAAGACTATCCTTGTGATGAGGATGTGTTTCCTTATGTATTGAACTTATGGCGGGCACAATCTGGCAATGTCCGATGATCTGTATGAAATTAGGACTTGTATCTAAGACCAAATCAAATGATTACTACAATGATAGGCTGGGGGAATGAAATGTGGTATGAGAAACTGTCAACTAGACTGCTATGATGTCAATATAGCTATCAGGTTTGCTACAGTTTCAATGTATATCTGTAGGAATATATCACAAGTGAAATAAAAAAGATATATAATATTAATACTACTTCTGTATCCATTTCAAATTAAAAATACCTCCAGCGTTTTCTGTGGATGGAATCCGTCATTTTATTAAAAATGCTTTTATTGATAATATTATCCAAGACAAACTCGATGAAAGATTGGGCTAGTATGCAACAGCGCTGTCTGTATGAACACCACCGCATTTCATGCAAGCCGCCAGCAGTTCAGCGGTAGCTGGCGCACAGTTAGAAGTGCAGTGTGGCTCAGGTGTTGCATCAGCACCATGGTTGATGTAGTGCACAGGGAGCGTGCACTCTGTTCCATTATCATTTTTCGGAATTCCTTAAGAAATGTTTAATTAGGCAAAGTGTTGCTTTTGGTTAGGCGTAATCTAATTATTGTTTATTACTCTTAACAGCTTTTTCTTTTTTTTGCTGATGAAGCCATTTTGTAAAACAGACAGCTCTGTGAATATATATAAATTGGACACCCACGGATATGAAAAACAAAACATTTCTTCTTTTCCAAATGTGATTTTAAATTCTTGCTAGCGCTGACATGTAGGACATTTTTTTGGGAAAAGTAAGCGAAGGTGGATGATATAACTTATTACAGACAAAATATAATTCATTTAAATATGACTAGATTTGCCTATCGGCTGTGTAAATTAAACTAAATTAATAAAATCAAGTACACCAGCATTTCTATTCCAGCGCACTGGGTGTCTTGCGCGGGCCGCTGTTATCCATAGTGCTGAATGATTGACACCTCAGGCTCTTCCCAAGTTGTATTACCACAGCCTGTACTCTGTCCATGAATTGACGCCGATTGTGAACGGTGACCCAGTTACGTTCTTAAACCCGGGATGGATAATTGCTCAGGGCAAAGGAAAGCATTAGTCAGCGCTGTTCATGAGTGAATGCACCCGGCAACGTGGCCTATATATATATATTTTTTATGGTTACTCGCCATCATGCGGATGGTCAGCTATTATAAATATTCGCGTATTAGTGTTAGTAGTAGTATCTGGTCTTAAATAGGTGACAACAATGTGAGACGTTGCTGCTCGGTGAAATCTCGCGTAGCATTTACGCACTGCTCGTTTTCTTGCGCAGTTCTTCCGCATGCCCTGTATGTAAATGTGCAGATTAAGGTAGACGCACAGTTTATGAATTTCATCAAATCCTGTTGGGTTCGTATCTCTCTCTGTAATTTGGGGTGTGTATGTATTTCAGCATAGCTACCTGTGTGCTCGTGCACACGTGTTCTAATACTTCCAACTGACAAAGACAGGGGAGCCAAGCAGACACACAGCAGCGATGATGATTTTATGACTTTATATATTGACCAGATTAAATTCGCTTTACAGAATTTGATGCTGCTTCCTGTAGCAACACCAAGAACACAAGAAGAGCATCATAGGCGTAGCCCAATGACTACATATAGATGCATCTGTAAAACCATATAATGTAATACAGTACTACAGTTTTTAAACTTTTGCCAATAAAAAGAAAATGACAACATAGTACTGGCTACATATAGATACATCTGTAAAAGTGTGCACCATGCATATGGTAACAGTCAATACATTTTTCACAAAACATTGTCAATAAAAGAACATACATTTTTTAGCTACATAAGTTAGCTTTCATATACACTGTAACAGTAATACATTTTCAAAACTTTGACAGTAAAAGAACACTGACCAACCAAAAGATTTTTTGGTAAAGATTCTTCCACATATTCATATCTTCCTTTTATGTGCAAATAACAAAAACATTGTTAAGTATCTGAACTTTAACAAGAACAAATGTACTATATACGAATAGAAAAGTATGATGATGCTGTAGATGTGGATATGTCTGATTTAACCAATAGATTCAGACAAAATGTTTTGGTGATAATCTGAGTTGAATAGATAAGCAAGTGATTGGTGCCACAGTGCTCTTTTCATCACATTACTTACATTCTCCCAGAGCGAGAGACACTGAGCAATCACTAATTCTTATTTTGACATTAGATGTTTACACTCCTTACTTTAGGCATATTAGTTGAAATAAATCTTACAATGGTCAGTCTGCCAGCGATGTCCTTCTGATAGGATTAGACCTTACACTTAAGTAATGACTTTAACTGATGCCAGCCAAAATCTTAACTTTTGTATTAATGCCTTTACATAACAAGTACTTAACTAAAACAAACTGAAAACTAAAGCATAGTTTCAAAGACCTGATATAAAAGTGGCAACAAAAGAGTTATAGCTGTTTAGCCCTCCTTGATCTCCATAGCGTGATGCTATTATCTGTTCTCTGTTATGCTTAACAAATGATCTCAGTAGGAACAGGAAGTTTGTCTTTCAGGCTATCTTTTGAACTATTTCAATCTTGTCATGGTTTTACATGAGGATGACTTGGTCCTGACATTATACAGGGAAACAAACAAACGAGTTTGCATTGAAATGTGTATGAATACCATAAACACACACACACTCCTGGACTAGATTAGATTATGTGTCATTACCCACACATTAGATTCCAACACCTTGTTCATCTAGGAGCTGAAGTCGGATTTCTGTCAAATGACTCGTCAGCAACAGAAAGTTTGGCTTCACTATCTTCTTGAAACTTATTCTCAATCTAATGCATGTTTTACAGGATGGATCGACCCTGTGTCACGAATTAGTACAAGACACAATGCTGCATATCAGCATTTCATTGAAATGTGTGAGGTACCATGAAGTCCTCACATTCATCCTGGGAAGGATAGATTACTTCCATTACCTTTCACACATTGCAGGGATTCGAACAGTTGTCATCTGAAGCTGAAGTCAGGAGCTGGTATTTGGCTGACCATGTTCAAGCATACAGGGCCCACAAGTTTGTGGGCACTCAGGATTTCATTGAAAGCCTTGTAATTTTCAGGTAAATGTCAATAATTAATTGTCTTTCCCTAGGAATAATCTGATCTCCTGTGCAAACACTGTAGGACAGCTTATTGGAAACCCCACATGCTCTTGCATATCCAAAGCATTCCTCAAATATGAGGTGAGATACTTCTGAATTCTCCTTCTGTTGACACTCCTCGTTGTCTCTGCGAAAAGGCACTTTACAACATTTCCTCACATTGGTGCAGGTTTCACTCCAGTTCTGAGGAATCCTGAAGCGTCCGCATCTGATCATGCCCATTGTCAATGTTCCATACAGGCGAACAAGCTGATTTTGTGTCGACTCTTTGGAGGATTTCATTGAAATTGCTGAGCTCTGAGTAACCTTCGTGCAGCTAAGTGTTGTCTTACTCTCAATGATATGGTTTTGGTAAACAGCATGTTAAAATCTGATGCTCCAGATTCAAACAAAGTTGTTCCTCAAGACTCAGTGCATGTAATACATTGGGCAAATTCTCCATTACATCGCTTTGCTATCCAAAACACCCGGTTGCCGTCTTTAAATGTACAGTGCGATCTGTGCAAACAGGAAGATGGATTCTCTCACTGTCTCTCCAAAGATAGCAAATGGTTGACTTGAGAGTCACATTACTTCTGCTGTGTCAAATCTGCCTTAGAAAAGGCAGCTTTGTGTAAGTACAAATTTCCAACTGTAATTACATTGGTCAAATTTACTCAGAATTTTGAGAGTCTAACTCAAACTCCCGTTCAGGACCCCAGTACTATTTATTTATCTGGCAGAACAAGCTTGATTTTGATGCAACATCCTTGAGCATTCCGAAACATGACTTTTTGCAGTACCTGGGTCCACTGTGAAAACTTTTTAATATATCTCCACCTTCATCTCACTGGGGATTTCTTTTGATGGTGAAGCGTGCGTGTATCATCCAAAATTTTTTCATTTTCAAAAAGTCTTCAGGCGACAAAAAGCTTTATTAGTGTTGCTTGCTCCTCAAAAATCCTACACTGCTAGGCCACCATATGATGGAATAAGTCATAAGTCATAATCTGTCATCAGCTTATGAGTGCTTCATCAAGGAATACATTCGGTAACTTGTTTCAAAAGAGCAGATGGCGCTGTTTGATACACGAAATATTTTGAAGGAAACTGTTATTCTAGAGCTACAAAGTGTCTATGCAAAATTTGGAGCTAAACCTGCGCTTGACTGTTGGTGCATTAATTTATCTTCTGTGCTGGTCAAATAGAAACCTCAGAAGAGGAGCTTCTGTCTCAGAAGTACTTAATTATCCAACTGTAATGTAATTGACAAGGAGTTACTTTGGATGATATCTTTACATCATATATACTCAACAAATCTGTTGGCACCCCAGACTAGTTATATTGTCGAAAGAAGTGGCAAATTTCTTCATTTGTAACAATTTTTCGAGCATCTGTGAACATCTACTTGTTCTTTCAATCCACCTGGCTAATATTTTAAAATCTTTATCATCTAATCATACATTGTATTGTAAATTAGTTATTAACGGTCATCTCAAATTTGTTTGATCTGAGATGCCTAATTTGGACAGCTGCTCGCTGTACTGCAGTAGCTTGTCAAATAATGTTTAATCTTGGTGATGCCAAATTTGGAAATGAATCATAGGTGTAGTATAAAATATGAAGTATCCATGTATGCTGTAAGGTGTTTTTCTCTTTCACGCTGACAAAATCCATGACCATCTGCTAACGTCTTTTATATGAGGAAGTAAGTCTTTAGTTTTCATCTTCATAGAATCTGCAACAGAGTAGAACTGGAAGACTTTTTTAAAAAACAGTCCTGATTATACTCAAATCATATGAAAGTATGTATTCATTCAGAAGCAAACTAAAATGTCATGCAAGTAACAAGATGTGACATCAAATACGTTGCGTTTATGCAGTTAAACTACCTGTACAGCGAGGAGGGTGCTCTCAGGGTCTGTACTATTGCCATTTCTAGAACAACTTTAGCTGAACTGCTCAAAAGACAGCTTAGCATTATCAACGATTGCTGAGCATGTAACCCCCGGAAAGTTTTTGGTGAATACAATTCCAACATACTCAAAATACAAAAAAGCTTTCTACAAAGTTTTTTGGGGGAATTTGGGTTTTAACCCCTTTTTATTTGTACAAAGGGTTTTTCCCAAACCCTTACACCACCTTTTCTGTTTCTTCAAACCCCCTGGGTTTTTATTAATGTAAAAATTAATCAAAAAAGGTTGTATCTTAAATGAGATATAAAAACGAAAAAAATAATATTTGTTTTTTTGAGGATGTTTTAATTTAGGAAGAAGTCGTAATGAGTGAAGTCTTGGTAAATTCCCTTTTTTTAATCTTGGTGAAGCCAAATTTGGAAATCAATATAGGTGTAAATTGAAATAAAAGGGAAATACCCTAAATTTTAGTGTAAGTGAAAAAATTTTAGGGTAATTTCATTTAATTAAAAACAAAAATGAAATTCTCTAAATTTTTTCAAAAAAGGGAAGTTGTTTTATAAAAAAAATTATTCTTAAAAGAATACATGGGGGAAAAGGGATGAGGGAAATGAAGATTTTTAAAAATTTAACGTTGTTTCCCAAAGCAACCCTAAACCGTAGTAGGGCCTTTTAATTTTTATTGCCGGCAAAACTAAAAAAGCCAAATTTCAAAAAAAGGGTGAAATCAAAAACAGAAGGGTTCGTTTCCATGTTTAGTTTTAAAAACCTAAAACCCCGTCAATCCGGGGGAGGGAGAAACTGCCGTTTTCAAGGGGCCTTTTTTGCCTTTTAAAATTTACAAAAAATTTGCCCTTTTTTAAGGGAACAAATGTTACTGAACAGGTGGCCAATACAAAGTTTAGCTTTTTGACAAGATTTTTTGCTGTTAACCACGTGTGGGAAAGGTGTGGTGGTCAATTTGA
>NC_079402.1:11473399-11534137 GCF_029220125.1 Pseudoliparis swirei | reverse complement strand
TTTATGGCTTTTACCGGTTACAACTACATTCTATAGGCATATCTATGAGTTACCTTCATCGTCTTTTTGAGTCTTCAGCTCTTTTTGTTTGTACATCCTCTGGCATTTTTGGAGAATAATGCAGCGCACAGTATAAAGTATAAGTGCTTCCGTACATACTCTGAGCTTGCGTCTGCTATGGCGCCAAGCGCGAGTACAAACAAAGATTAAGTTCTCAATATAACAGAGAACTTCAGCACCATGGAGAGCAAACATCCGCGACTAAATAAATATTCAGCCACGTTCCCCAGAGTAAAACAGAATAGTTTTAATTTGATAAAAAAATGGAAAATAACTGCTAAACAACATGCATGATCCCACATGGACTCACCAGCAGCCGGTACAGCTGCAATGCATGGTTTGATCAAATAGTCCAAATTATGAGTCGCATAATAGAACACAACTCACAGTATATTATGACATCATTATTACCCCAAAAAAGGCCTCTTTCCTCGGATACACCACTCACAGGAAACCACATGGGAAGATAATTGTTCTGCTTTGGACAAAGTTTCCGGACGTTCAGATGACTGGCTTGATAACAATGTTGTACACTCAGTATGACTTCAGAGAGAGACCGCGCCGCAGCAGATTGCAGTGTTTTAAAAAGCAATGCCTGACATAGTGTATTTCTCTTAGATTAAATTGCACGCGTCATGTTCCTTGCATTGTTCTGCCACTTGCTGCTCATTCAAACTGCAGCAGCCAATCACATCAGCCCTGTTTGCTGGCCCCTTTTTGAGGACTCAATTTAAATTTACTGATACCTAAAAAGGCCGCAACATGTCAGACCTCTTTTTATCACTGATGAGCCGAGCACAGTTCGGTCTTCGTAGAGCTGCTAACAAAGGGTACCGGGCCTCGACTGTCAGAACGCTCTGGTGTTGTCATTTTTCTGCAAGTGGAGCTCGAGCTAGAAAGATTTTGACACCATACCAGGGAGACCAAGCAGACCATGACACTGGGAAGTGTTTCAGGGAGACACTTTAAGGTGTCATGTCTCTTAGTCAGCAAGTCAATTGTGACGGAAGGTGTCGACTTGATAAAAACGATGTCATGCAGACACTGAGAGACAGAAGAACTGGAAGTGGAGTGTTGGTGCAGAAGAGGCTGACATTGGTTTTTGCTATAACTGGACTTAGGAATGGACCTCTTTATGAGTGCTCACCAATCAAAGCTGCACCGGTCAGACAAGTCGGTTTGCAATCACCAGTTCATCATGCATGTTCGATGTGTGGTTTCCATCTGTTTTTTTGCATTTGGGCAGGCGAGAGAGAGAGAAAGAGAAACTCTTATGAGCTGTGGATGAAAAGCATAACATGTCAATACAAGGTACATCCCACGCTAGCCTGGGTATGGTTCACACAACAGAGTGCAGTTTACACTACCTTCAAAATACACTACTTTTTTAAAAAGCTTTTTTTTCTCAATATTATCTGTATCATTATTCTATTAGTTAGCTATTTAGTGTATTTATGTGGCTCTTACTCTCCCCACCTACACATAAAACCCACAGCTGAGTGCAAAGTGTAGATGCCTAGTGGAAAGTTTTGAAGCAACATTATGTCCTCACTGACAAAAGATTGCTGAAATACATTAGTATCACAATAGACTCATGAATTTAGGATACGCTCCACAAATAAAGGAAGTTTGAGAGTGTAAAAGTGTCAATATTTCAATATTTCACTGATGACAAAAAAAAACTAAAAACAGTTTCTGCACATACAAACATCTCTGGCTTTCCAGTCTTTCTTTTTAGACACACAAACACAGAACAGCTGTCAGAGTGGTGGCTGCATCCACAAGTCAGGCTGACAATCATGTGTGTGCTGGATTGAGACGATGATGTGGCTCCAAAGGATCTCAGGAGAAATATGGTGAAGCTTCCAGCTACCTGTCTGCTCACAGGAGAGTGTGTGTGTCTGTGTGTCTGTGTGTCTGTGTGTGTGTGTCTATGTGTGTGCGTCTCATCCTTTTTATCCCAATCATCCGCAGGCACAACAAACACGGGTGGATACACCTCATAAGCTCTGAGGCATATGACACAAGTATGTGTGTCTACTGTACCAGGGCTCCAGACTAACTTTTTTAACTAGGAGCACAGTCGCTCCTAACTTAAAATGTTAGGGGCGCAAGCAGAAAATTTAGGGGCGCACTTTTTCCTGGGTCAAAATGGGTCTTGGGTGGTCCCAAAAAAATTTTTTGCGCGCTACGCGCGCACCTTCTATTCATGCAGTCGAGCTATTGAGTGCGTGATCAGCAGCTGGCCGCTCTGCCGTGATACGCACACACAGGTGAGCACACCTCCTTGAAACATACTATTGAGAACATATTCGCTGACATGAACCTGATGAACACAGTTGTTTTTGTTTTTTTCAACGCAGACTTTTTTGCCTTAGGCGCTCGATTTGTCATAGGCGCTGAAAACGCTTAGCGCGCCCAAATTTTCTCTGCAGGAAAACCCTGACACACTATAAATCGACTTGCAAAGTTTTCCCATCATTTTACTGTATTACTGATAAATAATTTGACAATATACAATCTTATGCCTGTTTGCCTTCATGAACTGCAAAACATTCACAACAGAGAACTCTTCAGAAGTTACTGTATTGAGTTTAAACATATTTGAAGAGAAACATACCTTGAGCATGTGCATGTTGCACTTGATGTAGCCAATCAAAACATTTGTTGGTTAGAGATGCCGATCAGGTTTTTGGTGCATCACGATCACTGAAATCAGTATCTGCGATCACCGATAATACCGATCACTGAAATCAGTATCTGCCGATCACCGATAATACGATCACGATCACTGAAATCAGTATCTGCCGATCCGATAATACCAATCACCGATCACGGTGTTGATTGAAGCATTCTTTTTTTTGTGTAGCACTATTGCCTAGGACTATGAGGAAATACATATATAAAACAACTCCAACATTAAAAAAATTACCCATTTCTTTAAACATTAGAACTTTTACTTTGAAAAATTTCCTAATTGATACATTAAAATTGTTTGATTGCTATTGGGGAGGATTTCAGATATGTATGGAACACATCTGCATCATTCATTTCCTGGAACTCTTGGGAAATCTATATACAGGACTTTTCAACATACAAAAGACTGACTAATTTTATAAACTCTTCCTTGGTACAGTAAACATTTTTAATGTTAGCATAATTTAAGCTAAATCTCAGAAAATATCTATAAAGATACATCAGTTCATTGTTTACTTTTATATGTTAGTGTATGATTTGTCGACATCTTATTTTGATAAACGGATGTTGTTTCACGTGGTTCTTTCCGCTAACTTTGCAAAACCGGATGTTGTCACTTAAATCCTTCCGCTAACGTTATCAAAACCCTCGCGCGCTCCAGATCGAATGTGTTTACCGTGAACATCAGTCTATAAGGGCTCAGACATGTGAGAGTCGGCTGAGTTGACCCAGAGATTCAACTCGGGGGACGGGGACGCCGCTCGGTGGTGAGGATCCCCTCGTGGACCTCTCACTCTGCGGCCAACGCCCTCGTGTCTCCGTTGCGGTGCGCCTCTTTTCACACATTAGCACCCCCCCTCTCACACAGGCCAGCCTTCTTCTTCTTCGGTTTTCGTCTCCTTTCTTCTTCTTCTGGAGTTAATGTCGGTTAGCAAACCAGTCATTCAGGCATTACCGCTAACTGTAGTGGGCTGAAGTGTAGAACAAGTTTGTAAACAACAAAAATATTTAATAACAAAAAAAAGAAATCTGCTAATTTACTGGTCGCGAGTTGATGAAAAATTTACTCGCACTGTGTCTAATTTTAGGCGCAAAATGCGACCATTTGGTCGCAGTCTGGAGCCCTGTGTACATTATTATCTTTGATTCTACACTCTGTGTGACGTGAAGTAACGCATACACATAAGGAGCATAATCATCTGTTTACTGTCACTGATGCTGTGCATACTAACTATATATATATATACTCTTTTAGTGTGATTAATAATTAGTCTTTTTGGCAAAATTAAATCGGAAAAGTTACTTTAAATGTAGCATCTTTGGTCCGAGCCAAACAAATTAAAAGGATATTCCATTTATAAACATATTCAAGAAGCGGTCACATATGTACCTTTGAATAAAAAAACATTGAAACTAACTGTATGTCAATTGTCTAAACAATCGGGGGGGGGGGGGGTGCTGAGCGATTAAATATATCTCTTGTTCTGCCTGTTTTGTGATATACATGCCTAAAAGGCGCCTAATATTTCTAGACTGAAATAATATCGGCATTATAATTATTATAACTATGAGGATTTTTTTAGTTGCCTATTTTGTGGAGGCCCCTCAGGACTTGGTGCCCTACGCGCAGCGCGTCGTGCGCGTTATGGGAGCGGCGGCGCTGATCACAACTCTGATCAAAACATAAACAAGGGATGATTAAATGACCTTCAGAATTTAACCGATTAAAAATGTATTTACCGACAATGTATGTTTTGTATACCATTTTCTCCGGAGCTCATATATATTTACTTTAATACGACAAGAGGGCGCCCCATTTGACATCGTTTTGTTTGGCGGTCAGAAAAATAGGTCAGATAAAAGAATAACACGTAATTTAAATCATAAATATTTTTATATTAATTTCAAACTTTTCAAAATTGAAAACATTTTATTTATTTATTGTAAATGACCTCTCGCGGCCCACCTGCAGTACCTTCACGGCCCACACTTTGGGAATCGCTGCTCTAAAAGATGGCTACTTCTTATCTATATTATAGAAACAAGTGCTTCTTTGGATTAGAAGTCGATCCATCAGTGTTTAGCACTCGACTTGGTTTGTTATCAAATGCCGATTTAGGCAGATTGAGCCGGATTGTGGTTTTCACAGCACGAACAACTACAACAAATAGAGACTAAGGATTTAAGCTGACAGTATTTTATAGTGGTTATAAAAAATGTGTCACCAACAATGCTTCATCTGCTCCGTCTAATGTATTAATAATAAAGATGAATGGAGAGACTTAACATTGACAGATGAAGCTCATCAAGACAACATGTCCCACTGTGAGAACAAACAGCCTGTCATACATTGGCGATTGGTCAAAAGCATGACGATGATATTTCAAAAATAATTTTCAAATAAATTCCAGTCGAATAAGTTACCAGAATGCACGCGTTATCATGTCAAAAATAAAATGAACCATTATATTCTAGAGCAGGGGTCGGGAACCTATGGCTCGCGAGCCATATATGGCTCTTCCGGTGACGGCAAATGGCTCTTTTGAGTTTGAGTTTTTTTTTTTTTACTCTCCGCCCACCACTCTGTAATTTTCTCTATCGCGCCAGATTACAGCAGAAGTAATTTAAGGTCCCTTTCTTAAAGACGTCTTTGTTCTTTTATTAAACTAAACGTCTGTTTTTGATCGTCTCCACAGCAGCATGTCATTCTGTCTCTACGTGTCGCGTTAACACTTCTCCGCTCGCCGTCTCGCGCGCCGCAGAGCTCCGATGCCGGCGTGTGTGCGCGCATCGGGGCGGAGCAAAGAAAAAGTCACCCCCCCGTAGCATCATGCAGCACCAGAAGTCGCATTAAAAGCAAGACATATTTAATTTATGATACGTTAAAAATACTATATGGCTCTCAATTAAATATATTTAGAAATATTTGGCTCTTATGGCTCTCCCAGTCAAAAAGGTTCCTGACCCCTGTTCTAGAGTATGGTAAGGACGGACAGAAGGAAATGACACCAGCAAGAAAGCTCAAAAGCATTAGAGTCCAACCACAGGTGTTCTACCGCTTGTTGGAGCAGAAGATCACTGCCTTGCTCGACGGCACCTCCACAGTGGTTTGGTTCAACCAAATGTGTTAAACCATACTGGGATTCAAGCTGGAAACCCTCCAGCCACAGGCCAAACATGATCTGCTTGGTTTGAATAAATAACCCGATGTTCCAGGAGAGTGGACATCAGAGCAGGCTATGGTTTCCCTGATCCAAGCTCTTTTGGATGCAGTCAGCAGAGCTGGGACATGCGAGGAGGGGGAGAGGGGGAGGCGGCGGCTGCATGTGCGTGCGTGAGAGAGCTCACAGTTCGGATGGGGTCTGAGCAAAAGGGCTACCAACATGTGTGCACTAAATGCGTTACATGTCTCCGTCAGCAAGGCGGAGCAAAGAGGTGGCCCTCGGCGAGGCGCAGGAGTTGAGTGACGGAGCAGATGGGCCTCCCATACCAAAGTGTCAAACTGAAGACACGCTGCACCCGATCATTCTCGCCTCCTGTGGATCTGTGTTTCGTTTAGTTTCGTTTATTCCGATCAGCAAAATATACAAAAATCTAAATTCAACAAAAGAAGAAAGTGGCTGACCGAAAGGGTCAAGGCTGAAGCTATCAAGCTTATAAGTGCCCTAACCTATGATTTCACGAAAAAACTCATTTCAGAGAACCATATGGTGGTATGGTATGATATGGTATTCGGATTATTGTCATTACTAGAGTACAGGTACAAAAGCAACGAAATGGCAAGAAAGGATGGATGAAAGATTACAGCATAACATGAGGGGAGAGAGGCGAGAAAAAAAGAGATATATATATATATAGATATACCTATATATATACATAAACATATGTTTATGCATGCCATCAATTTGCTAAAGCCGGAGGAAGGCTCTATGCTGAATGTTGTGATAATAATGTAAAACAAGATGTCGAGTGTGCACGCCACACCAAAAGGTCGCAGAGAGAAAAGGATGCAAAGGTGGATTTTTTTTTTTAAAGATCATGACAACAACAAAAACAAAAATCTGCGCAAATGAGGAAGTGGCTTTCATGTCGGACAACGCAAGTTAAAGGCTTTGTATTTCAGCACCAATCCATAATCTACACCTTTTCACATGTCGGAGTCCGTGTATTCAAAAATGATGATGTGGACGGTTATAAATGAATCAAAGTGAAAACAACATAAAATAATGAAGATATTTCACTGCAACAAATCCAACAAGAAATGTCTTCACCTGTCTGTCACCAAACTTAGGAAAAGGGGTTTTCCTGAAGATATTTGTTGACGTTTTTTCCCCTTCAGGGTCAGTATGTTGAAATGTGTTCTTCATCTCCCTTGAGGTCGGCATTCTGCGTAAACCCACATTAAGTCATTTACAAAGCCATCTGGAGCATTTTCCCTTGCGATAAATGTCGTAAATATTAGATTTTTCATGAATTGTGCAAATCAATGATGCTAAAAGCACACTCACGCTGCATGTCATTTTGATTCAACTGGTTTTGCTAATTAAAGAACGAGTCGTATTTACACTGTATATTTTATATTTGCCAATCTCTGAGGAAAATAGGTCAAACTAATTTGTATCAACTCTGCTTCTCCATTATTTTCACTATTGGCTTTTGATGTTGTTCATTCCCCACTGGATCGCATAATAACACTGTTGTGTCCGCGCAAAAAAGAGGAAATACAATTTGAATATTGCAAATCATGAGAACTGAGCAGAACTAAGTTGTAACTAGCTGAGCAGTGACTTTGTTACGGTTTATTTTCATTGAGAAACGTCATCTAATGGGAAATTAATTCATCTAATAGGGTAGATAAATAAAATGAGAACACAAACGGAACAAACCATTCCCCAGAAGGGAACTCACTTTTATCACACCCGTTCCCCAATACATCTTGTGGTGAAAGCTCCCTTTGTTTCATTGTAAAGCAGCCACACACACACACACACACACACACACACACACACACACACACACACACCAACGCCAAAGTTCAAGTTAACAGTGACTTGAGAAACCAAATTCTGAGCAGTTCATTTCAGGTTCACTGTCTGTGTGAGGTGGTGCAAGCTGTGGCGCAGGAACCCTTACATGGCCATCTCGCGCTCCGTCTGTCTGGCAGTCCCTCTTTGTCTCTCTCATCTCTGTCACTCGGAGCTATTCCTGGATTCCACACAGAGGTGAAAGGAAACAGGAACTGCTGCAGTGGATGTTGGTACGTAGCAGCGTTTCTTTCACGGCAAAGAACCACTCTTCCTCTTGTAATACCCCCGACCCCCCCACACACACACACACACAAGTGCACATTATGTCTCTGTTATTGGCATTGTTGGCAGTTGGCTTCCAGTTAGTACGTCCTCAAACATGTTTGCGTGACGAAAGTCATTCTTGTTCCTGCCGATGAAATGTGGGCGCAGTCCGTGTTTGCATGTGTGTATTTGCATGCGTTTGGCAAACTACACAACCAACATTTAAACGGTCAGCCGGATGGATCGGAGTTCAGCGTGGCGCAGATGGGTCCTTCCTGTATATTCAAAACAGTAGTACACTCTTTGCTATCTGCCCTTTGTTCAGCCTCTCCTGCGCTACAGCACCACTGGGACTCTCCCCAACTCCCTGTTGTGCTTACTGGAACCTGAGCAGCCAGCTGCCCTATCGGCCAATTAGGAAAGCTTTTACTAAAGCTTCAGCCAATTGGATTAGTGCTACATTTCCTGGCCAGAGAGGAGACTCTAAATGTGCTGATGTATGCTTGAATTTGAGAACTGGTAAGCAGACTCCTGCTTCGTGGAGATGAACTGGGTAACAGTGAACACACACACTGTGGAGGTAGTGACAGGAAAGAGAGACATCGTGATGCTACTGCAACTGAGAGTGTGTAACTGAGAGTGTGTAACTGAGACTCTAAACGGGTTACACCAGGAACATAAATGAAAGCAAACCAAAATCCAAGATTGGATTTGATTTGAAAACAAACTAAATGTTGTTTTTAATTTCCTGACTGAGTGTGGAATAGATTGGAACACATTTCATTGACAAAACCATGTTTTTTTTCTGGTTTGTGGCTGTGGTCCAAGAGTCAGTCTACTAAGTTTGTGTTTTCTGTCTGTGTGTGTGCTGGTCTTTGCCATGCATGCATGCTCAGTGTACCAATAAGTGGCATTTCCCCATGTGTCCTGAATCTGAGAATCTGGCCCAAATATCTTTCATTAGGGGAAATTAAAACAATTTCGAAATCCAATCAAGTATTTGAAATCCATCGTGCTTCAATGACCTGTTTGAAACTTAGGATCAAACTCAAAAAGCTATAGAATGTAAAACACCTTTTTAAAACATGGCCGAACAATGCACTAAATCTAGGACTAACAAGTACTGTATGTCTGGCCGGTTTATAGGCGTGAGAGGATGAAGGGCAAAAGGGGGCTCGTGATGCCAAAATAAAAATAACAACACGGTCAAAGAACATGAAGGAATGAAATGCGTCACATTTTCCCCAAATAATAAGGAGAAATAAAAAAATAAGAAATACCAAGAGAAAACATTAATTGAAGAAAGAAATGCCAATAGAGAAAAAGTCAAATACAATATTAAGCTCTCTCTCTCCCTCCTTCTCATCCTCTTCACTGCAAAAGTCAATACTTTTGAGAGAGTCTGTGAAAGTGCTCATTGGGGCCTGAAGCATACACACTCAACCACACACACACACACACACACACACACGTTCTCAAGCTGCCCTATTCCTGGTACTTTGCTCACTTTGGAAAGTTGCTGCTGGATACTTGTCCATCACAGAAAAGGCACATGAACACACACAAGAAACTATGCAAGAGTGCAAAACCAGTGGCAATCTCTCAATAACGCATCCCAAAAGGCGTAGATGAACCGACTCCATCTCCCTCTAAGTCCACTGCTAAGCACAAGAGGAGCATTATATGCCATCACAAGCAACGACTCCACTCAAATACGCTCTATCCGAAGAAAGGGCTGGGCATTGAAACAAAGACACCCCACATTTAGCCGGGGGGTGTTAACCGGGGGCACCTCCTGCCCACGAAACAGGGTGGAGCAAACTAAAATAACCCAAAGGCAACAGGCTATTAGGCGAGCCTGGGGAACCCCGGACACAAAGAGATGATTAACTCCTGGACCACGGACCGATGGGAACCAACAGACCGCAGCACAGACCAAATGCAGCTCAATTAGCCAGTCAATGAATACGAAAACACAACCAGTCCACACATGAAAACCAACAACAACAACAAGAAACGATGCCAAATCTGCAAAATTGCTGTTTCAGCACGAAGAGGAAGTGTTTGGGAAGCGTTGCGTGACAGGCTCGCTACACTGTACCTGCAGCACGCCAACCAGATTAGATGTCTGTTGTGTTCTTTGTGCTCGTTGTTTGAGAATAAGGTGTTCGTTTAGGATCGGCCCACTTAACTGGTTCAGGTATGCCAACGAGCAGGCTCAGCAAGGAGGGCAGTTCAGGATTTCTTTCATTCTCAGTCATGCAATTATAGCCCACGCACGCATGAACATATGAACACATGAACACACACACACACACAAATAACCTCGATGATGAAACACGTAGCTTCAATACTTTACTTTTGGTTCCCTAAAACAGTGCCTCGTGTGAGATTAAAAAGAGGAAATTAAAATACTGCACATCAAAAAAGAAAAAGACAGATAACAGGTCTGCTGAAAAGAACACATGCATGACATGTAATAACCGAACACAGATAGTAAAATAGTCCTCCATGGGTTCACATACAGTCGCTATCTCGCAGCCCAGTGCGGAAGTGGGCTATCAGACACCTGCTTTAAAAGATGAGCTGCAGTCGAACCGCCACCTCGGGGCTCCGACATTTATTCCTCGCGGGATAATTCAACAAAACATCGTCTGCAGACGCCGACTGGCAGCACGGCGGACCCACGCGACGCGAGGAAAGTTAACGTTTCATCACGTGTGTGGAGTTCCTCTTTCTGTTCTCGCCACGGGGAGAGGAAGCACACACAAGGACGGAGCAGATACCGAGACAATGCGCGAGAGAGATAAAAACAAAAAGAGCCCAAACAAACACGCGTGGAAAAGGGAGAACTACAGCTAGAAAGAAAATATCAACCAACTTACGGGGGGGGGGGGGAGCAATAAGTTGCCGATAGTCTGTCCACTGCTACCAAAACATAGAAATCCAAAGAGGCGAAGAAATCCTCCGAGCGAGAGCCGATGTGAGCTGTCACCGTGCAGCCGCAGCGAGGAGAAGTCAGACTACTTGTGTGAGCGCGAGCGCGGAGCCGCCTGCTGGTCTCTGCGCTCTGGCACGAGACAAGAGAAAGGGGCGAGATCCTTGGAGATGAATGTTGACGGGAGTGCGCAGGTGCGGACTGAGTCGATTCATTCCGGTCGAGTAAGGGCTATGACAAATCTGTCTCTCTGTTTATTTGTTTATTCTTTTGTTTTTCCGAGGAGTCATTTGAAACGAGAAGAGTGATATACATTTAAAAATTAAAAAACCGCAGATAAAGACAATCGAGCTGCAGAAACGGCTGTTATTCACTTATAGTGAATATAATTAAATTAAATGAGGGACTGTTATTGATTATTTTCGCCATCAATTAACCTGTCAATATATATTTTTTTAATCGATGCTGGAATCTGTCCATTACAAGTTCCTAGAGCGCGTATTGTGTAAAACTCAAAGATACACATTCAATGATATAGGCTGAGTAAGCTCAATAAGACAATTCCCACATTTGAAAAGCTAAAATCAGAGGATCAGAGTTTGTCCTCATTACATGAGTTATGACTTCAAATATTTATTTAGTCATATAATCCTGTCAGCATTTATTTTTGATTTATTTGCCTAAATAAAAAGCGACGTTTTGATTCGCATAGTTTATATCTTAAATTGGTCAAAGTAAACAAAATACATGCAGCAGGCTGCATTTAAGTGGAATTGGGGAGCAATCCCGATTAGAAAAGAGTCTAGGAATACATCTTGACTCCCTCTCAAGAGAAGCCTTTCTCTCTCCAAGTCCCAGACAGTCTTATAAATAATTCAGCAATGAAAGCTTGCCTCTGCTCTGCCTGGTTGCATGCAGCGCCAAAGGAAGCCCCCTCACTCCCGCGGCACGGCGTCAACCTACGCGGGCGTTACCAATTAAAAACAAATCTCGAAAGGAAAATAAATAAAGTCAATTAACGTTCTTGTTTCGCAAATGGCCGTGGCCGGTCAACCAGATCAGCCATGGGATTATAAAGCTTCTGTCAACTATCAATAGCCTCGTGCGGGCTCGCGCATGCAGGGCGACGGTTTCCAGGCCAGTGCGTGCAGTGGGGTGTGTGTCCTGCCCGCTGTGTGGGAGCACGGATCGGGAGAACACCGACGACCCCCCGACGTAGGATCCCCGTCCCCGCCTCCCCCGCCCCTGAACCCCTGTCAGCGTCTGAACCTGCGCATAGCAAGGGGGCGCGTTATAAGGCGCGTATATAGAGTCCTCGGGGCCGTACCGCACAGCTTCCGCTCAGCTCAGCTCAGCGCCGCCGCCTTCCTGCCGCTCGCAGCGGCGCGCTCGCCCGGTAGACAACAGGGGCGTAACTACGTTCACGTGGGTTTCTCGATGGCACTTGGCGGCTGACTGCTGGAGCGGCTGGAGCCGCTGCTGGGTCGCACCTGTATGCCGGGAGCCGGGAGGAGAGAGGGAGGAGAGAGAGGGAGAAAAGTGGATCAAGAATATATATATATATATATATATATATATATATATATATATATATATATGATGCGTCCCACCCTCCCCCATGTGTGTGTGCGTGTTGTGTTGTGTGTGTGTGTGTGCTTGTGTGTGTGTGTATGTGTTCAAGATTCAAGAGATTCAAGAGAGAACATTATTTACACACACACACACACAGGGTGTGGTGTGAAATGAATGGCAATATCAGCAGGAAATGCAAGCAGGCAACAAGTACAATAAAAACAAAAAAAAAACACACACAACATGTAGTGTGTGTGTGTGTGTGTGTGTGTGTGTGTGTGTGTGTGGGAGGGGGGCAGTGTGGGTCTGTTGGGGGGTCCTGGTGAGGTCGAGAGTTCACAATCCTGATGGCCTGAGGACTCAGTCGCGCCTGCCGGGCTGAGGACGCAACCCTGGGGATCCTGTGTTCAGGGTGAGGATTTGGAGCCACCCTGACCACCTGTGGCCTGGCGGTCAGGAAGTCCAGGATCCAAGCACACAGGGGTGTTCAGTCCCAGCTCAATCAGCTTGCCGGCCAGTCTGGAACTGGATGTGGAATGTGAGCGGCTGTGGTGATGACCGAGCTGAACTCCGGGAAGGTAGAATGGACGGCATGAGATCGTCAGATGTTCCAGGAGCAGGAGCGAGAAAGAGTCTTAATGTTCTTGGGCACCATATGTTGTATGTCATGAAGCAGACCCTCCACCCGTGTGCTGCGTGTATGTTGTTAGTGCCGATGTGTGTGTGTGTGTGTGTGTGTGTGTGTGTGTGTGTGTGTGTGTGTGTGTGTGTGTGTGTGTGCGTGTGCGTGTGTGCTTGTATGCTTGTGTGTGTGTGTGTGTGTGTGTGTTTGAGAGAGAGAGGGGGGGGGGAACTATATCGGATTTGAGTTTTATAAAGACTCTTGCATATGTATAGTAATATAACGAATAGCCAGGATTTCAGATAACTTCGGAAAGGTATAGCCTCTAAAATGAACACAATTATATCAGAGCATTTAGACAATATATGAGACAAAAGGATAACCTACTCTCAGATTATTTCAAATTAAATGAAGCCGTTTTGTATAGCATACGCCGATACTTTTGTGCAAGTCTCAGATGAATCTGACATTACACAAATGCATAAATAAATACAAATTCAACGGAACTTCCAGAAGAAACAAATCTCAAGCAGCAAATTAACAAAATTGGCTCGAATGAAACTCTACTTTGGAGCTTGAGTGCTTTTGCTCCTGTACTATCAAAGACTCATGCATCACTAAAGCCATTCTTTAGTGCAACATTAACAACACTATAACATCTGTCACACATCTGTCATTGGCCTGACAGAAGGATTGCCTTGAACCTCTTTTGAATGAGATGCCAGACTTCTGAAATATTCACATTTGCAAACCCATAAGCATAACCTTGTAAGACAGAAGTAAGCATAATTTAACACAAAGTACACTCCACCAACACACTGCACCATGCACTGCTAACACTCGTATTCCAACGTTAATGTTGGCAACCTTTTGGCTCTTGTCATCAGTTTTTTTTACTTTGCTTTGAAATTATCAGTACGATATATCATCTTTCATATGAAAGCTGCAATCAGTCATGCCAATTACTTGTATTACAGTAATGCATGCCTCTACTAGTGTAGCCTAATAGTCACACACACACACACACACAGAGAAACACACACTCACACACGCATGCATGCACACATAACCATACACACACACAAACACACATTTGTAAAGAGGTTTTGAGGCTTGTAAGCCAGGCAGTGGCAAACCTCAGAATATGCTATAGTCCCTATTCACACTTTAACACATGCACACAAACACACAAAAAACACACAGTTATTCATCTACCTACCGAGGCCCTGGTATAGTAGCAGTCAATGGTGCGGGAGTATTTTTAGATTTCATGTGGGTTGCAGATGCTGCTCAACCAGGTCACAGCAAATAGAACAGTGTTTTAACTGTAACATCCGATGCCCTCAAATTCATCTCAGTTTCCCCCGAAATGTTTGCCTTCCCGTATTTAGCGGTGTTTTTTAAAGAAGAAATTGCGAGCAGATGTTGTGATTGTTATGTCACTACTGCATCTCACCTAATGCGGCGGTCTTATGAGGGAAGTAAGAATATATACAAATCTCTCCTCTGTTCTCAGATTGCTCCTGGCGGATTAAACACTCCACTGGCCTCCAGGCGGTTTGGCGGTGGTATGGCTCTATGTTTCCCTGCAGTTTTGGCCCAAATTAATAGCAAGTAATTTTTTTGTAGGGCAACAGACATTTATAATTGATTATGAGGAATCTGGCACAGTTGCAGCACCAACTGTCGAAAGAATAGAGTGCGTCATGTTGTCAGCTCATATGTGCATAACCAGTTATCATAACCACAGTATACGCCTGAATGTCACTCCTGTTTTAACACTGAAGGGGTTCCCTTGGTTTTTGGAGTCAGGGGGTGGAGAGTTATTATCTTGGAGAAGAAAAGCAGAAGAGCAGACAACAGAGCGATTTCCCCCTCCTTCTGTTTCTTTCTATCCCTTCCTTCATCCACCCCCGTCATCTCCATCCCCCCATGCACACACCAACACAAACGCCTGACATCTGACACCCCTCTGAGGGGTTCTTTCTCTGAGTTGTCTTCTAAAAAACACACATAACCACTGTTTGGTGGTTGTGAAGAAGAGCTCCCGCACGGTCTCATTCCAAGGCGGAGAAACGGGCCAAATGGCATAGAGAGAAACAGACGGAAGGATAGACAGACAGGCAGACAGACAGAGAGGCAGACAGACAGACAAACAGACAGGCAGACAGACAGACAGACAAACAGACAGACAGACAGGCAGACAGACAGGCATGCAGACAGACAGAGAGGCAGACAGGCAGGCAGACAGGCAGACAGACACCCATTCTGCGGATGAATCAGGCCTATACGTGCACATCTAGAAGGATGAAGAAGCAGGAGGATTGAGAGTGAATGTCTGTTGGTGGACCACTGGTCACAGTGTGTGTGTAATAACCGTTGGTCAATTGGTGCGATGCCACCTGGCTGTCTGACCAGAAGTAGGACACAGTGAGTTGAGTGTGTGTGTGTGTGTGTGTGTGTGTGTGTGTGTGTGTGTTTGAGGAGTCTTGCTGGGCCGGGCAGAACTTTGCCGGGCAGCAGATGGTGGTACCAGCGTGACACGGGCATAGAGCAAGGTGGCCTCACACACATGGAAGCACACGAGCATCCCTGACTTTCACACTTTCACTTGTTGTACTTTGAGTCGACCGTTTCAAGAGTTATCCATCTAGTTCTCTTTCCATCATTTTCCTCCTTGCGTATAAGCACTCATGATTATGCAGACCACGGTTCTAATTTGAGGTCTAATTAAAAAAGTTTCCCCATACTGTATTATGGATGTCACTGTCAACAAAGGAATAATCAATCTGCTTAAAGTGTCTATGACAGAACAAAACTGCTGTCAAAAGTATAATGTGGAGACTTTGTCAGCCAAATGCCTTTCAACTTGATGCAGGTGTTGCTTTTTTAATATGATCTTATTGTAAGGCTGAAGCTTCATATATACACAAACAAATTCATTCATGTGTGCTTCTCCGTAAGCAAACATAAACATACAGATGCACAGGCACACACACACACACACACATTCAGGGTGCTGTGGCTGAACAGCTGTCTAGGGAGTCGACGACATCTCTATTGTTGGAGTGTGATGGATGAGTCGGGAGCTTTAAATGAAGCATTGTGGTGGACTATGAACTGGGGAAAAAATGTCCTCTGCCAACATTGTGCAGCTTCATTACCGCAGTCAATGGAAACAGATGTTTTGGAGCGGATTCTTTAGGAAGGCTGTCCTTTCATAATGTCCTTTTCCATCTCAAATGTGAGGACAAGAGCCGTCAAATTAGGATCACAGGGAACGAGACATGACATCTCCACAATGCTGGGATTGTACGTTGAAGATGGACTTTCTTTGAGAGCATGTATTTATGTGTTTTTGAAAAGTTGCTTCATATCTGGGCTTTAGATCGATAAAGTGTGACTTTCCATCACACACATATACACACACACACACATACACAAACACACACACACACACAATAGGGTTGGTTGGTATAATCCTTGTGAACATCTGTTGTCAGCGACAGGTGATGGTAAGGTGAGACCACATTGTCGCCCCCACCCAAAACCTTGCACAAATAACCAGCACACACACACACACACACAAATACACACACACACACACAGTAATGTTGTTTGCGGCTCAAGCCTTTGCCTGTCAGACTATATATCTCCGTCTCTCTGTACTGGTGGTGACAGCATGATATACAAACCCCGTGTTACTCTGGGATTTTCAGACCTGTTCACCAACACAACACGATGTGCAAAACACAACTGCAGGTTTACAATGCAGCAACTAAAAAGTGTCTTTTTCTATACTTTTATCATACTTGAAGGCGAGTGTGTCGAACAACATGTTGACTTCCGTCAGGCTCCAACATTGTACCACAGCGGACCCTGACCGCCCTGGAGAGGCAAGTGGAAAACAAATGTATCCTTTGGGGACCGTTGGAATATCATATAACATCCATGTCATACAGGCATCCAGCTTAAACAGACGTCCGAGATCCAGACTGAATTGCCATTAAATGTCAGAGTTAAGTTGCCGAACACTTCAGACGTATGGGGGTCTTCTCAGTAAGAATGTTGATGTTGTGGAAAATCATTAATTCCTTCCTTTTTGAATCAATCCCCAGCATCTTAATCAATCAGAATGTTATCGTTCACTTATCTCCTTATCTGATGTTCTGTTGAGTACATTTTGCTTTGAATAAAATCCACATAAAAACAATAACAAGGTGACACAACTTCACAATTTGACATCTGATGCTGTATCATTTTTGCTTTTCTTGAAAGGTTCAGGGGCCGTGAGTGAAAGTAGCACAAATTCCAGTGTGATGCTCGGATAACCTCACAGTTGCATACCTGCAATCCAAGAGGCTGGAGAGACTTTAGAAATGGGAACACACAGAAGCTGAGGGAACAGACTCTGAATAAAACAGACTGTTGGCTGTAGATGATGCAAAGACACCAGCAGCTCACGCTTTAGTCCCCATTGTATCCGTCAGGCTACTGTGAGCTAACCTGAAGGTGTCTTTGTTCGTCTGTTCGTATGGGATCCCATGAACAGGACAGAGACGGGAGAATTGACAGGAAGGAGAGAGACAAACAGAGAAAGTAAGACACACATATACACAGAAGAGAGAAACCCCATACAGGGTAGCTCTGATTGCTGCATTGATCTCGACCTTGACAAATATTGGTTACTTTACATCACCCGGGGACATCCATCTCTCCCGTCCAACTTCTCCTCCGCATGCCCGATCATTACTTGTCAACCACCTGCCTGTTCCCCCCTTCCCCGCAGAACATCTCCGTGCTTTCATCTTCCCCCATCATTACATTTGACCATCAAAACGTTTCTCTCCGTCTCTGGAGATTCAGTCTAAAACCCCTGTGTCTATGCTTCTGGAGCACTTCAAACGCAGCAGAAACCAGGCGAGCGCCGTGGGGGAAGAGGGGGACGTATAGAAGGGCTGCCGTATCCAAACGGGTGATTGTTCATGAGCATCGAGCCGCCGTGGTTCTGCTGCAATCATTCTTAGGTGTTGGGAAGGAGACATTAACCGATACAAGATATCACTATCAGAATTATGATAACTTTACATTCATGATGGTCGAAGGTGTGGCAAACAAAAATGTTTGTGCCTGCACTTGTGGGTGAGAGATACAGTGATTGTCTATCTGTTGAGCAATAACCGACCTCGCATTAGATCAGCTGAAAGGAGAAAATAAAGAACGATGCCACTGGTGTCCTAACTGTAGAAACAATCAGTCACATATTTTTTATAAAACTTGAATAATCAGTCTGAATGTGACTTCCTTTTATGGCAGTGCTAACGAGTGTGAGTCTGTGTCAGTGTCTCCATATGCAAACAGTACATGCATTTTCCAATAAAGCCACATTTAAAAATGTTGGGTCACATCTGACAAACATGGAGCCGTGAAACACTGCGTATGCTTTATGGGCAAACGTTCCATATCTCTGTCCTGCTGTATCCACGCCGTGTGTGGTGCAACGTTGGTACCGATGCCTTGTTTTAGAACGCTAACAGCCACGCTGGGGAGAATATGTGAAGCAGCACTGTGTTGATAGCGGTGGAGCAATGATTCCAAAAATGAAAATGTCCCAGCGTTTTCTGCCAATCCAAACTGTGAAACACCTTGAATTCAATATCGGTGTGAAGCCATCTGCTGTAGCTATGTGCTATGTGCTATGCTAAGAATGAATGCGATAGAAATATGGATACAATTATACCAGTATGGCATTTCTTGTCAGTATGTGGTCATCCTCCATCATGGTACTGTCATTTCACCTCTATACAACGTATGCAGAGTAACTACATTAACACAGCAACCAAATGTAAGTGCATAAATAATATATTACCATTATTATTACTCCTAATCCTAGTAGTCTTACTGTTGATTCAAGCTCAGCATTATGTTGATTGCGTGCGTGCACATTTCTGATGTCTGGTCACTGGTATTGTGTATTTCATCGTGCCAACGTACATCCCCTGGACACGTTGAGTGGGAGTGACACGTCTCTGTTTATAATACCCTCTCCTACTCAATATTTGCAAACTAGTTTTCCTCCTCGATTCCCTAATGGTGGTTCAGGCACTGGACTCTGGGTGCTGTGATGAAAAGGAGAGCAGGATATTTACATCTTTGGAGCTAATCCTCTTCTAATGTGTCCCTGGGCCTTACTCTGCTTCTTTTATTTATGCATCTGGTATGTTGGGTTTAGAGGTGTTAATTACAGTTCATGTATAGAGAGGCAGCTGTCTACCCCTCCTTAGAGAACAGGCAGCACAGGGAGATGTGTGTGTATGTGCATGTGTCTGCATAACTGTAAAGGAGTCTAAATGTACACACAAGCAAATGTTCAACTAAAATTATGAAACAAAATATTACATTTTTATTTGCACAGACCTCTCTTGGACATCCTTTATTCATACAGGGGTTTGTGTGTGTGTGTGTGTGTGTGTGTGAACAAACACACAAATGCCACTGACATGTTTTTCATTATCCTGTCACTGATAAAATAATTTCATCTCTGCAGGGGACGTCGTTTATTACAAAGCTCTCCTTATAGATGTTCTTGACAGTTTGGTCTTTTAATTTAAAAGAAACCTTGAACCCATCAGGACCTGCAATATTGTGCAACAGCAGCTGCGAAAGTGTTAAATTAAATTCACGATTACAAGGATCTAAGCAAGGTTGTATTTAGATGTCCATCCATTTCCCTCATGAGCATGGTTTGACAAAATGAGCAGCAGATTAAAAAAAAGATAGGAGAGAAGAAAAAACAGGAAGAAAAAGGAGGAAATAAATGTGTTAGATGCAAAAGGAACATCTTTTATAAGTCCACATTTAAATGGGACATTTAGTCTTAGCCTTCAAGTTAGACTTAGTTCCTTTGATTTACATTTTTTTATTTTTATTTCACTCATCTTTCTATCCTTGGTAAGACATCCAAATCAATATGTCCATTTTTGTATCTACATTGAGATACAATCAGTGATCAACAGCACATCCATGTGTGTATTTGTATGGTGCTGGAAGAAAGGGACATTACCAAATCAATTTAGACTGTTTATTTACCGAGCCAAAACAACAGGAAAAGATAGAAAATGAATAGCGAGTGTAGACATGTTTAAAAATCTGTCTCAGGTGGTTTAATAAATGTGTGTTTGTTAGTCTGAGTGACAGAGATAGAAGAAAGAGGAAGGACACATTTAGACAGCTTGAAAAAACAAAAAATTCTCCATTATGAGTAGTATATACTGTAGGTGTGTGTGTGTGTGTGTGTGTGTGTGTGTGTGTGTGTGTGTGTGTGTGTGCGTGTATGTGCGTGTGTGTGGGGGGGCTTAGACGTCTGCCTCTGATCTACAGACTGAGACTATCTTCACACCTGCTGAAGATTTTTTTCCCGACAATCAGAAATCTGTCACCTCCACATCTCTATCTATCTATCTATCTCTCTCTTTCTCTCTTTCTCTCTCTCTCTCTCTGTCAGGCTTTCAATTATATCTCTCTACACTTCCTTTCATCTGATTTCTTTCTGCAACTTTTACTCCAATTTATTCCTCATTTCTGCATTGGGTTTTAGGGCAGAGATTCCTTTCCCACAGCGATGTGCTCCCTCTCTTTTTATAACCCCCTAACTTTTCTCTCGTCTAGCGCAGCACTCTTCTCATTACTCTAACCTTTCTCAGTCTCCCAGTCAGCTCTTTTGTGACTGTTCCCTCTCAGTCTTCTTTTCCTCCTCCCAGTCACTGGGCTGTGTGGCCATGAAAACCTATGCAATGTAACATAATGCAGTGCGTTAACCTTAAAATGTATAACATATATAAAAGACAGAGGCAAATATGTCCGTTTATGTTTCTCCCTCCTTTTATCTAAGCTCAGGGCCATATATATTTAACTTCTACATTAAAGGTAAAATGTGTAAGATACGGCCTATATCTGTGTGTCTAGTGAATATATCTGTTTATCTAGTGAATATATATGTGTGTCTAGTGAATATATCTGTTTATCTAGTGAATATATCTGTGTGTCTAGTGAATATATCTGTGTGTCTATAGTGAATATATCTGTGTGTCTAGTGAATATATCTGTTTATCTAGTGAATATATCTGTGTGTCTATAGTGAATATATCTGTGTGTCTATAGTGAATATATCTGTTTATCTAGTGAATATATCTGTGTCTAGTGAATATATCTGTGTGTCTAGTGAATATATCTGTGTGTCTCGTGAATATATCTGTGTGTCTATAGTGAATATATCTGTGTGTCTAGTGAATATATCTGTGTGTCTAGTGAATATATCTGTGTGTCTAGTGAATATATCTGTGTGTCTATAGTGAATATATCTGTGTGTCTAGTGAATATATCTGTTTATCTAGTGAATATATCTGTGTGTCTAGTGAATATATCTGTGTGTCTATAGTGAATATATATGTGTGTCTAGTGAATATATCTGTTTATCTAGTGAATATATCTGTGTGTCTATAGTGAATATATCTGTGTGTCTATAGTGAATATATCTGTGTGTCTAGTGAATATATCTGTGTGTCTAGTGAATATATCTGTGTGTCTATAGTGAATATATCTGTGTGTCTAGTGAATATATCTGTGTGTCTATAGTGAATATATCTGTGTGTCTCGTGAATATATCTGTGCTCACATATTTGCAGGGGGTGCTCAAGTGGAACAAAACATACTAAGAACACCGAAATAGCTCAGCGGAGTGGGGGCTTTATTACAATGAGTGAGATCATTTCTGCACTTTATCCGATGGAGTCGTATCAAGTGAATAATGCTGCACATGAGCAGCAGAGCAAAGAGACACTTTAGTTCTTTCTTATTTTAAAATGTGACACATTTTGGTAAATCGGCTGCACAAAGTATAGGTCGTCATTTTCTCTTGTAGAATACAAAGATGTTGAGAATAATTAAAGTAACAAAGCAGTCAACATATTTATAGACATTTTTGGGAAAGCAATAAGAGCTCCAACACATGTTCTACAAACTATTCAGTGTGATAGACCACCATGAGTGAGTGAGTGTGTGTGTTAGTGAGTGAGAGGATGACACAGAAGAACATAACAAATCATCAAACACAGTGGTGATGAGTTTGTTCTAACCTTACACATATTAGTTTCATAATGCTTTATTTCATTAAAAGTGTATATATTTAATTATGTCCTATAAAATACTGCTGGAGTACAAATGGAAGCATCATAGGTGTAACATGGTTAGAAATGTGATGGATCATGAGCGCTGTCATTGCTTTTCATAACAGCTAAGAGCCGCGACTGAATCCATACTCATTACACATATGTAATCAATGATCATGTTTATTGATCTTCAGCCCAAAGGAGAGGTTGGTCACAAGGGACAGCCCACATAATTGACTTAAATCAATGCACTCACACTAATTGGGTTTGAGAGTTGGATTTCCCCAGGAAGCGTGGACCGGGGTGAGGTCAGCCATCTGGAGAGAGATTGAAAAAAGTGATCCGAGATGAGCAAGACGACATTTACCTGTGACCTTCACCTGAACTTCTGCAGAGCCCTGAGGAAGTCAGAGGCATATGACATGTCTGATCAATACTGAATGCTGAAAAAAGCCTTGGGCACAGAAGGTAGTATATTTAGTACAGGTTGAGATTAATCAATCATAGAGTTAAACTGTATCAATACAGTGCAGCAGTTTTAGAGCATTTCAATACACAGTGCAGCAGAAAGAAGAAATTCCAACAAAAATACACACAGAATTGTATTCAAATAGATGACTGTACTTTTTTATACAGTACAATTAGTGCTCAAAGTCATGCCAGAAGTGTGTAATGTGCAGTAAGTTAATGCATTCTGTATATTAAACATCACTATGGCAAGACGACAGGTTGCACCATCACAGAAATGTAGAAGGCTTGGAACTTGTTATCAATGTCAGATTGATTGACATGCCTTCAACTGTAGTACACAGACACCCATTGGCTAATTATTCATTTTAAGTTCTCTATGAAGTGTCTTTTTACATTTGAAAAATAACTTTCCAGGACTAATCAGGGCTGAAACTTGTGAGAAACAAAAGATAATTGTTTTTCATCCATAAATCAGATTTGGGAAATCATACCACTACAGACATTTTGGCTTGACCTAGCAGGAAAGGCACAGGTGTAATTGGTGACCTTAAAAGAACTGAACCATTAACCCTTTACTAACTCTGTGTCACCGTTTGGGAAGCAGGCAGCAGGGGAAGGACCCAAGCCTGGAGAACACATGAGGAGGCAGCAGGTACAAGTCAACAACCCACGGGGATATAACTTTACGTTTCTGAGTACAAAAGACAGATAGGAAACAGCAGGAACAGTCACAGTCTAACGAGGGACAGGTACAACTATTCAGGGAGGTGCACACAATCAAAACTGGCAGGAAGTGAAAGGATCTGAAACGGGGAACAGTATGACCATTTGTTCCAACTGATTCAGTGGTGGGCTCGTTTCCCTGACTGTAGATTGCTTCATAGAATGACCAATGCTCGCATTTCATGCTTCAGCTTGACTGATCCTTCTGCTTGATAAGCATCACCATTTTTTTCATTTTTCTTTCCCATGTCAAAAATATGTCACGCTTGTACTTTACATCTCATCTTACTTACTGAATCAAACGTATCTGGATTGTGATAGCCTTGTTAGCATCAGAGCAACCCTGTTCTTTTATAAATCTGAAATGTACCAGCATCATTACACTTTTAGACTTGTCGCAGCAGAAAAAGCACAGGTGGGAGGAAGCCCCAAGGCAAGTATTGCCATGTAATGCAACACTTTGGGATGATACCACCGGGGGTTTGTAATAACTAATGTCTGCTGTAAAAAAAGCTCCACAGGTAAACAACGCATTCTAAAAGTGTTTTTAATGACAGGTGTCAACACAAACATGGATATAATTTGTCACTCAGTTTAGAGTGTCAGATTATGTTTGGTTATTTTTGGCATTGTGAAGTGGAGCACGGGAGTGTGAGGGAAGAGATCCAACAAGACAGCCGGCAACTGGTCTGCGCCTGCTCTTTATCCCCCAGTGACGGGAGACGTTATGGCCATGCAGCATTGAACTTGTACAGTCAGAGGCCTTCTTTTAACACCATTTCAGTTGGCTGGGAGAACCACTTTTGTAATCTGAGCTCATCTCTCACAGCAAAGTCAATAATTAAGGAAAATGTGAATGGAAAATTACTGGAATCCAGAAAATGTCTCGCTCAGTCCTGGAATTGAACTGTTCGGTATCCTGAAACAAAAACAATATTTACTCCAGAGTCTCAAGATGAATTGTGAGAACAGGAAGATTTCTCATTTATTGTATTGTGTGAAGTCAGCCAATCAATCATTGAGTACTCACAAGGGTCTTGCTCGTAAGAATGTTGTGTCGCAGTGCAAAAAACAATAATTGATATAAAGGAGCAGGTTTGGAGCTATGGAGAGGATAAATGACTCAGTGTTAGAGACGGCAGGGTGTTTTGTTTGTGAGAAAACACATGCCAATACTCCTCAAGAGTGACAATAAGTTTGAAAAGAAAGATGTGGAAGACGTGAGAAACATAGATAATATCATAAGTGTAAATAAGAATAATGAACAATTACTTAATTGTACAGTCATGTATTATAACATTAGACACATAACATGGAAAGACAATCAAAGTTGTCGCTCCAACCACATAAAGCAAGAAGCTTTTTTAGGGACGTAATCTAGAATGTGAGGATGAACAAGAAGTCTTTTATTTGCAATATAGTCGTCTGTGAAAATAGAGCCTTCCCTCTGCACGTGCCTTCAATTATAGTATTTGTTTGTCAGTTATATCAGATTCAGTTAATTTAGTTTAACAGTAATTGTTGCTGTTGGAAATGTGTCTAGTTTGAGATACAAGCGAAACGAGCAGCATCTCGAGCTCCAACCAGGAATGTATTGCTTCAATCGACTCCATTTCTCAACCTTTGACTGCCCCATAAGTATTTTTCTTCTCTCTGCCATGAGCCATGTGCTGTTGTGTTCAATGTAACTGGATTTGAGGAGAAGAAATTACAGCTGGGAAAGAAAAACACAGGTGGAGGAAATAAAGAGGACCGGGAGGGGAATATAAGAACAAATAGCATGCATGTGGAAATGAGATTGTGTGTTGTGGGAGCAACATGGCCTCAGGTCAACAAAGAGAGCGGTGGAGAGAAACAAGTGGGGAGTGGAAGGGAGGGGGATGAATGGAGAGGAAGAAGGAGAAGTGAAGGATCAACAGGCTCTTCTATATGAAACCAAACACCTGAGGCCTCGCTTCCTCGGCTCTCACTGTGAGCCAGAGCAGAGGATGCAGGCAGGATTCATCTTATTGGAGTCAAGATGTATTAGTAATAAAGTTGTGTGTGTGTGTGTGTGTGTTTGTGTGTGTGTCGAATAATAAAACATGAAGCCATCATTTTGCAAAATATTATTCTAATATTATATATCTATTATATTTCTCTGCAAAGTCTGCGCAGTTATTTTAAAAAAGAGTTAGTCCCACATTATAGATAAATCAATATCAACTGAATTTATGTTGCTAAAGTTTGTGTTTCTTCATCCAGTTGTGCTTGCCAGATGTTGGCTGCCTGCTAACGCGTAGCAAAACTGTCTCCTGATTCCTCCATAGCTCATCACTGTGATTGATCAAATGTCTGAAAAAATGGATGAAGTTCTGCAAACTCATTGAGTGCGGTACCCTAAATGAGTTAGAAAAAAGATGCGACGCACACAAAACCTTCCTTTTTTTAATGAGCGTTGTATTTATTCACGCTGCAGTGAGCTTGCCAACAAACTCACTTCAGACAGACATCGTATGGACGGGGGGATCAAGCAATGCATCAAGTCACTTGTCAGGAGTGCACACACAGTCTCGCAGGCTGCAGGCAGCTGGGGCATCATTAGAGCAAGCAGCCACGCAACGAATGTTGCAGATGCTCTCTGTTCTTGTCAGGGCGGATGTGAGAATTGGGAAAAAACTTTTCCCGGGCCAATCAGAATGAGAGGTTAAGACAATGGCAGCACCGAGGACAGAGGTCATCTATTTATGAATCTCACTTTTTCTCTTCTCTCTGTGTCTGTCCACCACTGTGGGCCTTTTCTTCAGACCTGTGTTTCACCAGGATATATACCTCTGCCCTAATTGGACACTTCCACCCTTCACGGTTGCCCCGAAAGTCACAGCAGGAGACATCTGAGAGGCCCAGGTGTGCCTCTGGTCAGCCAGAGAGCCCTCCTGTTAGCTCTGTTGTGACCTCTGGGACAAAATGAACCCAAGAGCTAAATGTAACCCTCACCTTTCTTCCTTTGCCTTTGCAAAGTACAGGACATTGTGTTCATGCTTTGTTTGTTCATCAATACAGTTTTAAAACAGGACTTCATATGAATTGAAACCTGAAGTGTTTAGATATGTAGTCTGGTAAAGGTGTAAACTGGCATTGCAACACATCTTTGCTGCATGGTGTAAGTGTGTTAGAATGTGACTTTGCATGGTCGGCACAGGTCATGGATGCACTTTGCTAATCCTCCACATTACAGGGGCATCACGTATAGCCACTGTCAGCAAATCCTGTTCACTGGCGCATGCACACACACACACACACACACACACACACACACACACACACACACACACACACACACACACACACACACACACACGTGTCAGGAGACACAAATCCCCATCTTTTCTTTCTGTCAGTCACAAATCAAGTTGAATGTCAACATTTTTACTGCAGCGCCAGCCTGGTTAGTGGGTAATACGTCTGATGATCACAGTTAATTAGATTTAAGTATCATTCATAGGATGACATGTAATATATATAGATGAAAAGTCATGATCTTTATTTAAGTTTATAGTGTCCATATGAACAGACACACTGATGTCCTCAACGCTTAATGCAACTTTGAGCTTGCATCTTATTATTCTCCAACTTTATGATGTGTGCCAGCTTCATTGAAAGCCCCCCCCCCCCCTTCACCATCAACACTATAGTTCTTTAAACATTTGTTGGAGCATGACATTGTGAAGAGATAAAAGAGAAAGAGCATGCCACTGAGGAGAGGCTGTTGTTGCTGGATTTAATGGAGGGATGAGCTTCAATGGAGGGATTCATCCCCTTGATTGCACATCCCAGAAGGCCTTAACGTGGAGGACGTTATATTTGTCTGTAGAAAATAAGCAGTTAAGTTTAAGGCTTTTGTGAGGTCCCCCTGCTTCACTGTGATGTGAGTTAATCCAGCGCCTTCAATTCCCAAACTCTCTCAGGTGATGGTGTCTGACTGAAGCCCCGTCCTGGCCCTGGGCCTCTGAGCTTGAGAGGAACAAAACAGCCATGTCAGCTTATTTCTCTCATGTCCTGCTGAGATTCTATCCCTCTGAAGGTCACTGACGACTTCACAATAACTGTCCTTGCTTTAGAGTGAACTCAAAAGATCCATGTCTAGCAGAAACGATCCTTCTCATTCAAATGTGTCGGCCGCTGTCACTCTGGAAATCTCCGGTCATATCCTCCAGCTCTGCTTCTGCCGCCGTAACCATCCTATGAGCTGTCAGGATGTCCATCCACTTGTCGGAGGGTATTTGGAGACTTGTGACGTGACCTGGACAATTCCCAGGAAGATCTGAGCTGTAAGTATGGTCTCATACTTCAGAAGCTGGCCGATGTCTCCCTGTGCATTGACTCGTGCCGTGGCATTGATGCTCTCTCCATCTTGAATGGCTGAGAAGGTGTGGAGGACATCAACATAGATGGACCCGCCTGGCCCCATCTTGGGTCTGTGCTCTCCTTCTCGTCTGAAGAAGACAGCGATGTTGTTCATCAGGGAAAGAAGAGAGCCACTCGCCAGTACACACTGTAATGGGTCTGACGGCACAAGGTGTAGGATGTGTTCACAGCACCACACATCGATTTGAGTCGGGCACTTTTTCGGAGAAGCATAGAAGCCTTTATATTGGCCTTGTGCTAAGGAATGACTGGGAGCCACGGGGAGTAGGCCTCAAAAGCAGACTTTAGGAAGCGGTATCCGGATTCCAAAATAAAGTCTTTACTTGGCAGACTGGCAGAACCAGGGGTTGACACAGCCTAAATACACAAGGGAACGAGGCACAGGTGGAAACAATGAGGGCGGAGCTTGCAATCACACAGGAGGGCGGAGTCTGAAACGAGAGACAAGGTGAGCGAGAGACAACACAACAGGAAACAGACGGCGCACACAGAACGACCCAGAAGGTCTGGGTGTAACACCTTGCATGTTGGAGGCCCCGTCAGCGGAATTTCCAATACGCCGTTTCACATGCAGATCCATGGTCTCCAGCACGTCATTCACAAGTTGAGCTATAGGTACTGCCCAGTGGACGCCTCACATCTGATCACGTGAACAGAGCATCCATCTCTTCTCGTCCAGCTTGGCTGTCGGTCCCTTTGGAGGAGTGCCATTTTGCTCAAGTTGTTAGCTTAGTGGACTCAATTACTGAATGTTCTCCGCCACCTTAACGTGGTGGAGGAGTTTGAGTGGCTCAGAGATCGTGAGAGCTATCTTGTCCGGGTCATCCGCCCCCAGTACGGTCTCCCATGGCAACAGGTCTCGGAGGAGAGTCCAGACTACGAGCCGTTCAAAACACAGCAGGCAAAATGTGGCAAAATATGTCACATGATTAAAGTGGCCCTTATTAAACTCAGGTGAACTCAACTGTTTGACATCTCTGTGTTCTTGGCTTGTTGAATTCTTAATTGTATGGCTGTGCTTTACTTGTTGCCTCTAATATGTTATGCCTGTACTGAAATGGCACACACCTATAGTCCAAGCTCAAAGATAGAGCTAAAATTGTTTATGTACTAAACCAAGACATAAAGGTACACCCTCGCTGCCATGTGAGATGTAGTTTATTCTCACAAATTATTCGTAGTTCATATCAAAATATCCATTTATATTTATTTATGCTGCAAAGGAAGAGTATTCATATAATTGTCTTTGTATTACATCACTTGAGCTTCCACCACATTCACACATGAGAATGCTCAGTAATAATCCTAATGAAGACCGAGGATGCTGCTCTGTTCACCTCACAAATAGAACAAATATGCAAATATGGACATTAGACGACTTCCCCAACAGAAAGGGTCTCTGTGTGTCTCAGAGACTGTCCCTCCCCCCTATTGTGTTAAGGGATCCAGTGCACAGGCGTGTTTTATGTGTATTTCATGAATACAACATTAACATTTGACAATCACTTATGATGAAAATATACCAAAAAAGATAACATCAACCAGCTGTACTTCTATGTTTCGTTCCAAATCAGTGGGTTTTAGGATTTTAGACAGATAGATAGATAGATTGATAGATAAATAAATAAATTGGTTGATGCTCTACATGCAATGCTCCAACCACACACACACACAAACACACACACATGCATGCACAAATAGAGTAATGCATCATGTAATGTCGATACAGCTGACGAAATGTTTTTGAATGGCAGAGAACACAAACACAGAGATTTGTCAGTGTTGTTTTCCGCAGGATAATGATGTTGTAACTTTGCAGCAAAGAGGGACTCTGTCTATCTGTCTATCTGTCAATACGCTCGCTGGCCATCTAAAATCCTGCCTCTTATTAGATTTCCCCCCATAAATAATTGATGACTTTGCACCTCCCCCATCTCCCTCAATCTCTCTCTTTTTGTCTCAACCTCTCAGTCAGCTGTGGAGAAGGACACTCAAGGTTGAACAATGGCATTTTGTATGCGTGTGTGCCAGTGCGTTTATGTGTGTGTGTGTTTGTGTGTATGCGTGTGTGCGCATGTGTGTGTGTGTGTGTTTGTAAACCATGAAACCGAGAGCAGAGGTCATAAGAACGAGAGCATCATGGCATGATTCTAGGAGGCAAACTGACGGATACACAAAGAGAAAAGAGAAGGGGAAATGGAAAGAGAGAGAAACAATCCCAGGTTAACCCAGTAAGTGAAGTGCATCATCAAAATAACACAATAGTGTAGCTTAGTTAGTATATCAGAGTAAATTAAACCTTTATGAACTGCTTGCAGCAATTGGGTTACAGTGCAGGATACAAGATAGACAGACATTATTCCCCAAGAGGAAGAGGACAACAAACATTTTCTTTTTCAACCTTTAAAAAGATAGGAAAGGATTGGCTCAAAAGCTAATGTTTTGCTTTTACATTAACAAGTTGCAGGTCAACAGATGTTTACAGTTTCCATTTTTTTCTGAGAAAAAAAATCCAATATGCAGATAGAAGAACACTAATAGAGAATTACCGTATACAACGGTGCATTGTGAGCTCCTGACATGTTTTAAGAATTTATAAACAGAGCAAACCATTATTTTTAATGCCACTCATGCGCTGACAAGTGGAACTGTGATTGAAGTGTATGTGACAAAATGAAAACAGCTAGTTGGGGGTTCAAAGTGCTCAATGCTAGAAATATATGACTTGAATTTAATGATTATATGTTGAAATAGACGGATAGATCGATGCCACAGAAATCCCTTTCTCTGAACAATGATGTAGACCAGTGGAGTGAGATACATTGAGGAATATAATCAAGCTGTGTTTTAATTTGGCAGGCACTCCACTCACAGTGATCCCTGACACCATCTGCTGTCCTCCTCTCTTTGTTTTGTTCTACGCCCCGCTCCACTCCCCTCTGTCTTTCTCTTTGTGTTTTTCAGTCCTCCTTTCAACGCATGCACACACACACACAGACACAGACACATACACAAACACACACACACATATATATATATTCTTCCTCTCTGTCAACTCTGACCAGCCTCTTTTTTAAATTCTTTATGGTGTTCCTTCATTTATTCGTCAGTTCCCAGTTCAGTATGACCGTCACATGTTGGATCAAAGTCTGAGCCGACTGAGAGAATGAGTAAATAATATGACTAAGCTGACACGGAGATAGTGTGTGAGATGAAAAGAGAGGGAGAGGAAGTAAATAAATGTAAAATGTTATTCCCACAATGAAATGATTACCAAACATATAGCATCCAAAGTCATTTGATCTGTTCTTCATTATGCCTGTGGGATCTGTGGGGTGTCTTATAGCGCAATATAATACAAAATGTTATACAAAATAAATATTTCCTTGTAGAGGGATAACAAAAGAAGGTTATAACGCAGCATGCCTCGTCGTACCGATAGCTTTCGATCTAAAGGTTGACTGAACGCAGGTCATCAAACTCTCTCTCCCTCGTTCTTCACCCCTCCCCCAAGAAAATGAATGAGTTTTACTGAAACTGTGGTTATTGTTTGGTGACAAGTCTCTCCACAAAACACACATATACGGTATGAAAAACACTCATCGTTTTCTAATTCCATGACCAGTTTACATCCGTAATGTCAGGAGTGAAACTGGAAAATCCAGTGAAATTGAAACTTTAACAGTTGATGTTTAGTGGTAATGTCATAATGCACGAGTAGATTTAACTAATTCATGAATTAAAATCACCTCTCTGTCCCTTCTCTCCATACTAAAAGCCCACACTTGTACTCTTTCAACGGGACATACCTCACATGAGAGGAGGAATAATCCCATTTATTGGGGCCTGTAAATTTAGCCTTTTATTTCCATCCATGTTGCGTGTTTCCTGCGTCTCTGGGCCGCTGTCCATGGTGCTGAGAATGCAGCACATGTGAGAGTTCAGACTCAAAACCATGAACTTTTGTGTCCTTCGCTTTAAGCTACAATAAAGCACACAGGGTTTTAGTGGGACCGGATGCTCAGAATTTGAACCAGATTATTCTTCCCTCCTGGAATGTTTTTGTGCTGATTTGATAATCTTCCGTCACTCAATACGTGAGAGCGCCATCAGACGGGACCAGCGAACCAGCTGTTTTTTAAACTCTTGTTCCGGGAATCTCTGAGACCAATTTAAAACGTAATAGTTTCGGTCTGAGAATTATCATCGCGCTCGACCAGCCCTCCTGAGATTTACTCCACAATCAATACACTGTTTAACAATCCAATGGTTACAATGAACGGTGACCCTTACTGTTAAAATGATTTATCATACATGAAATGATTTATCATACTCCAATTAATTAGCTAAATGTCCTCGTGTTGATATTCTGAAAGCTCTGCTGTGCTCTTAAATGATCTCATGAATTTCATTCATTCAGTAAAACGTCAAACTTTTTACAATACTGCACATTCAATGCAGTTTAATCAGCAGTCATACATCCACTGGTCCAAACACACACACAATTAGAATCTGACCTGCTGATAGTGAAATACATTCACATTGTCTCTAAATACATCACCATCTCAGTCATTTGCAGTCCTCTAGTGGTTGAAGAATGACAGTACACTGTACCGGGTCGAGTGTTGATGTTGTGGAGAAGAAGGTTTTTAGAAAGCAGTGGCATGTGAACACCTCACAGATAATGTTTTTTTACTAATTATAAGCTTTTGTTAATTAAGTTCCATAGCCTCTGATGACTCCCCTAAGACCACCAATTTGAAGGCAAGCGGTGGCAGCGGCCCAATCGTTTTAAAGCAAGTGAACTAAATCCTTGGGAAGCCAAGAACATCAGACGGTGAAGTGATATAGAAGAAGTTATCCCATCCCTCAACAACTCCCACTGAAGTGATATGAAATACTTGATCCTCAGCTGCTCTGGTGAACTGTGTCAGGGGCCAAAAGTAGAAGCATGCTGACCCCGGGTCGGGCTCATCACCCCGGGTGGCCTGCAGCTATTCCCACTGCTGCTACAGGAAATACAGCAAAACGGTTCTATTCAATCTGCTTCTTTTCTAGATAAGACAAGGTTTTTTTGTTTCATATTATAGCTTAAAATTAGTAAATCTGGACAACCAAACTAATAAGTCATGCATTTAATTCCAATGAAACCAAAAAAAGTGTGGGGTGCTTTATTATCATGAAAGGTTGATCTGCTTTAAGGAGGTATTTCTTCTTCATTGGTTTTTATATTAACGTGATAGTGTTACTGTGGGGGCTGTAATGCGTCAGTATATGTTTATAGAAGGAGTACATGTGCACAGATTCTATATATAACAGAGTTAATAAATGCCTAAAATTCATGATATCTTGATTACCCCAACCAAAAACATATTCACTTAATCCCTGATAATGCAGCCAGAATACTGATATAGAAATAGAGCTTCATGTATATTCACTTATCGTCATACGGTTTAAACTCAATGTGAACTGGATTAAATAAATTGCAGATTTAATTAAATAATTGCTGTTTATTCCTCACCAACAGAGGAGAGTGTTGAGAGCTGCCCCTGGTGCAGATGAGTCACCTTCAGCTGGCTGGATTCATTAAACACACACACACACACACACACACACACACACACACAGACCTGTATTCCCTATTACTAAGCAGGCCTCTTGACGTTCCTCCCAAAGGGGAATGACACAGGAAAGAATAGCCGCGGATCAACAGCATATTGTTGGATAATTGAGTGTTTGCACGAGATGATTATTCATGAACAGTCCTAATTAATGTCTTAATGAAATGTTTGATCCCGTAACGCATGAATGGTTTATATTATTAGTTGTCTCTCTTCTGACGAGTGGAAAACAGATGCTATTATCCAGTTTTAAATGATGTGTGTTGTGCATTACACTCCTTTGCTGTGAGTCATCTGTGTTGGTCTTCTCTCTCATGAAAAATGCAATTGTCTTTGTCGCCCCCCACAGTCTGTAACACATGATGACACATTTTAAATGCTGTACTGTATTTTAATCCACTATCTAATTACAATTACACTGAACTCCACTTGCTTTTCAGGGTGCCGTGAATATGCAAGCGCTTCATAAATGATAATACACTTGATATGGATGACTTCACTGTTGTTGATGTGTGTGTGATATTTCTGTCCTGATGTAGTAGCAAAAGCAATAAAGCGTTTTAATATTTCTCTGATATGTGCAGACCATTCCCCCTGCTTTAATGCACCTGCAAGCGGAACCATTTCTGAGCAGATACTAAATAAATATGGAAATGTTTACATGCACTCACTAATATAATTGACTTATAGGTCACATGGCGCTCCATGGGCCAGCCGCCGCTGCAGTCAATACTGTCATTTTAACAAATTATCGGCTACGTCAGTATGTTGGCGAGAATCGTACATACTGGTGGAGGCTACAGTGAAAGTCACTTCTATTTATATATACTCTGGTCCTGTGTGATGTCACTGCTGGCATTATCTGTGAAGTGGTATTTGAGACAACAACAATTAAATGTAGCTCCTCCCCCACATCTCTCAGATGATTTTATTTCAATAGTAACAGTTTAGATTAGATTAGATTAGATATTCCTTTATTAGTTCCACAGTGGGGAAATTGCAGGATCACAGCAGTGGGTGCACATTAGAGCATTAATCAAATAAAAAAATACAAGAACAATATTAAATATACAGAGGAATACAAAATATATGTACAAGATAGTGATTAAAGTGTATTGTCAGCAGGTTAAAGTGTCCAGGATAAAGTGTTGAGTGTGTTTAAGTGTTTTAGTGTTCTACTGCAGTTTGTTATTTGGTTCTTTGATTCCTTTATGGGTTCAAATAACTGTATGAAATAACATAATGAACCCATAAAGCAATCAAAGACCCACATAATAATATTTACATGATGATTAATAATTATTAAAGCTCAAACTTAACAAACCACTTTACTTAGTCTTCTAATGTTATGATGACTTGAGTCTTAATTTTGGTTTTACTCATGGTGGGATCAATGAAAATAAAAAATCTTTCGTTTTTTATTGTCTGTTACTGTTTTATGTTGTATGTCTGAATCTTTGTTTAATGTGTTACTACTGTATTGACCAGGACACTCTTGTAAAGGAGATTTTTATTCTCAATGAGGCTTTTCCTGGTTAAATAAATTGATATCATAAAATAAATAAATAAACTTAGTCTGATCACCGTCTTCAGAGTTATCGGAGAGCGGAGCTCTGGTCTAATAAAACACGTCAGTTGGCTTTTAAGAAGAATTTAAAAGTGATTCTGATTTTTTTGATGGCCAGCAGCAGCAGTTAGTGAGTGATGTGTGATCTCTTTTCTCTTTTTTTTTTTTAGTGAGAACAGCAGCTGCTGGATCAAGGGGAGGACTGAGGAGATTTATTAGATTAGAGCAGCCTGATAATGAGGTAATCCAGTAATCCAGTCCGAAGTAGCGAGCGTGAACTTTTTTTTTTTTCTTTTTTGAGACAAGATTGCCTTTTTTTTTGAAATATACGAGATGAAAGAATGCAGTCCTTGAGATGTGCTTTACGTGAGAGTTTAAAGGACAAGTCGATCAAAGATAACGCCAAATTTTTTAGTGTGGTTGGATGCCAGGGCAATGCCGTCTACAGAATCCACATCACCAGTCCGATTAAAATTTACTGTTTGTCTGAGTAATGTCGGCGTTTGGGTCCTCTCTTGCTGCGACAACCTGGACTCATGACACAGTTGACACAAAGAAACAAAACTAATACTTATTATTTAAATGTCTCAAAGTTTAAATTGTTAAAAAGTTGGACTAACTAATTAATGTGAACCCCAATTATCCTGTTCTGTGGTCTAAATGTGACCCCCAACCTATCTGTTAAAATCCCACCGTATATTATTTGGTATATTTTTAGATCTCGATCAGGTTCTGCGGTCGATAGAGGTCCCCGCCTCCTGAGTTGTTACTCTATCCTTTGCTTAACTTGACTCTTGGTTGGGGTAATCAAGATATCATGAATTATAGGCAGAAGGGACTTCTCGGGTCAGTGGGGGACCCGGGCTCTGTTCAAGAGGGTCAGTATAGGAGATCCTGGCTCTGTTCATGAGGGTCAGTGGGAGATCCTGGCTCTGTTCATGAGGGTCAGTGGGGGAACCAGGCTCTGTTCATGAGGGTCAGTGGGGGACCCGGGCTCTGTTCATGAGGGTCAGTGGGAGATCCTGGCTCTGTTCATGAGGGTCAGTGGGGGAACCAGGCTCTGTTCATGAGGGTCAGTGGGGGACCCGGGCTCTGTTCATGAGGGTCAGTGGGGGACCCGGGCTCTGTTCATGAGGGTCAGTGGGGGACCCGGGCTCTGTTTATGAGCCTGACTGCCGAAGGGAAGAAGCTGTGTGTGTGGCGTGAGGTCTTGGTCCTGATGGACCTCAGCCTCCTGCCAGAGGGGAGAGACTCGAACAGTTTGTGACCGTGAATAGATAAATCCCATAATCCACCGTTATTGTCGCACACAATTGAACACAGCACAGTGTGGTGGAATGTATTCTGCATTGAACCGATTTTAGAGTTGGGAATAGCAGCTCAAGGCCCGGGGAGCAGGTCTAAGCAGGGCTTTACAGTTCGGTTCTTCCAACAATATTTCATTTTTACCACGATCGTTTTTTCGCAGCATTTCTGTTTTATTGGACAGTATCCAATAACAACAGACAGTTTAGAGAACCGAGTCTTGTCCTCGGTCTCTGGGTACAACACAAGGACATGACATTTACAATGGTCAGGTATATAACAGCGGTGACTTTCATTCTTTCACTTTCAAAATGTTTTTTCTTGTTTTTAATAGCACTTCTAACCCTCATATGATTACTGTAGTTTATCAAATATAATACATGTTATAGATTGTGTAGTGCAACGCAGGTAAAGGTTAGCTACAACGATGACATCTATGTTGTTTACGTTGTTGTTTTCCACCACTGACTACAGCCTTCAGTGTCCTCAGTCAATAAGAAAGGATGATTTGTGTGAGTTTATTGAGACACACGACCTGCACTGCACACTAATGTACAGCAGATACAGAATATATTGTGGATGTCATCTAGAAATAACTTCATCATTTCAAGGATAAAGGCACAGAGTAATTAATTCAAGTGCTGTTCAGGTGCTCCACTGGAGTTTGGAATTACAGAAGCTTTGACTGGAGAATAATCGAAAAGATCATCACAAAGCTCTCCACTAAACCGAGTTATGCCAGCAAATACAATATTACCACCGCTTCACAAATATGCTGACTTCATTGGAAATATAGTGGAAGGAACAATCACAAGAGCATATGTTTTTTTATGTTTTTAGGCTACATTGTAGGGCTTTCTAAAAGGTGTAAATATCTTCATTAATAAGAGAAAATCCTATTTATGTAGTATTTCTGACATTGTTATGATGAAATAAAAATCTAAACAGAAGATTGTTATCGTTCATAGATGTATATTACCTATTAGTTCCTTTATTCCTGTCCAGAAATATTACACTTATAAATAACGATACATACAATAAGCAAGAATAACAAGTATTACTATAACCTATTAAGGAACATAAACATGTTCATACACTAATTTAGTCCTGTATAGCTTTTATATTTATATTTCTTTGGGGGAGGAGAAACAATTCTGCAATATTTGGTGCTATAATTACTGTTATTACAATGTGTGATAAAATGATGAAGGACAAGAATGGTCTTGATAGTATAGATTCAGTGAATCTTAGCCACATGTGGGCGGGACTTCAGTCAGGCCGACAGCTTTTCTATTTGTGTGTAAATAAGGTCTCAGTTGTGTGTGTCTCTCACTCTGCGGTGTGTAGCAGCGGAGCCTCGGGTCAACGTGACGGATATTTTTTCACGGTACGAGGAGGCAGAGAGCTGAATTATTGAAGTCTTGTTTTTCATCAAGATGAAATTAAAGCAGCACACACACAGCCTGCACAACACACACACACAGCCTGCACAACACACACACATAGCCTGCACAACAAACACACACAGCCTGCACAACACACACACACAGTCACTCTAACAAATGACTTCTTTCAGGTTCGGTGTGTGTGTGTGTGCGCATACATTTGTGTGTTTGTGTTTACCACACTGGGTCCTATTTCTCCCTTGACTCCATCCACCTCCATACTATGGAGGACTTATTTATACATTTATTTAAGCATTTATTTATTTATTCCTATATTTATTCATGCATTTATTTATTTATTTATACTTAAGTCATTTTGAGTCCTCCATACCATACTGGTGGATTACAGCCGTGCTCATTTGGAGGAGTCCGAATCAAAACCAGGCGTTCATTCGACCGGATCCCCTAAGCAGGCCCGTGCACAGATAGAGCCCTAGTGGTGCTCAAGCGCCTGCCCTTTTACCCTGGATGAGAGAAGTGCCCTCTCTGTATTCTTGTCAAATACACAATATTGTGGTCATCATGCTCCGGTTTATTTTTTCTGTTTTTGAGATGTGAGACGGGAGTTGTTCTTCCAGAAAGCCCGTCGGCCCAAAGATGAACGGGACGATTAAAGTCTCCGTTTGATTCCTTCTACAGGTTGGAACCGACATGCCACGTTCAGCGAGTCCAGAAGGCCGAGCCCTTTGTCCGGCTGCTGGGAGGCTGGGAGGCGAGGAGCTTCCAGACGGTCTCTCCAGGAGCTGCTGGACGAGGTGCCGGCTCATGTCTCCTGTCCTCAGCCTCCAGAGGACGTCATTCATGCTGCTGAGGTCCAGCGGCTGTGGAGACGTCCTCCATGTTGTCTGTTCTTTGGTTTTGTTTCAATGTTCTCCATCCAGTTAGGAGGTTGGTATAAAAGCATCATTTCATATCCTGCCGGGGTCTGTTACTTACTTTCCTATTTTCGTCAATGAAAATCTTGTAAATATAAATGATGCATTGCTTTAGTTGGATTATTTAGAGTGAAGATATATGTTGGTATTTGTTACTGATTGTTGCCAATTGACGTTTTGCCATTTAGGATGTTTTTGATAAAAATATCTTTGTGGTCATTTAAGCTATTTTTGGCAAAATACAAAACAAAAATATAATTTTGGGTTTAATCGTTTACCCGTTATGAAGATGAAAAATGAGCACTGGCGTAAACTAACGATATATTACTGACATTAATTGTTAAGAATCAACACAATAAGTAAATATAAAAACTATAACATTGTAGTGCATAAACATTAAAGTCGATGTATAACCTAATATGAACATCATAACAGTGTTTGCTGACCCAGTAGTTTTTAATAAAAAGACATATTTAGATTTTGTTGTACATTTATTCATTACAATCAGGAGATAATCTAAATACTGGACACAGTTTACATGAACATACAGTATTCCATGTGACAAATGAAGTACTACAAGGCTTTTAGAATTATTATGTCTTGTTCAGGCTGAAGCGTCCGTCTTCTCACAGCTGCTTCCTGTGTGGGCGGGGCGGGCGGTGTCGGGGGTCTGGGTGGACGGGCGGGGGGGTCCTGATTGTACCTGTTCAGTGGTCAGCTGAGGGTGACGGGTTGGTTGACGTCCTCCCTCAGCTGGGAGAGACAGAGGAGTCCTGCCCTGTGACACAAACACCAGACATGAATACGTTTGAACTGAACTACACAACCTTTACATTGTTGTGTTGGAGCTGGCCTCCGATGATGGGATCCTATTCCTGATACTTCTGTAGTCTGAGTGAGGGATTACTTACTCCGCCCTTTAAAAGAAAGGCAACCGCCGCTCTTCATCTGGTCCTGTAGTCCTTCATCCTTCTCATGTGGTCCTCCCTCATCATCTTCTTCTTCATCGTCGTCAAGGAGATACCAGGCGCGAGGGAAGGCTGTCCTGCCGGGCAATCGGGCTCCTCCTCTTCCTGCTCCTCCTGGTGGACTCTTCTGGTTTCTGGGGCCGGAGCTTCTTCAGGACGTTCACAGCTAAAGAGAGGGTGAGAGGACAGGAATACCAAAGGACCGATACGGGAGAACAGTCCTGCCAACTGCTATAACCCTTTCACTGTATATACACTGTATAGACTTTACATTTTCTTTATCATCTAATTTTCTTAAATTGAATATTTCCTTCTCTGCTATTTTATTGTATATATTGTGTGTTTACTCTGTAACCTTGCTTCTACAACCACATTTCCCCCTGTGGATGAATAAAGTATCTGTTCATCGCTCTATCTATCCGTCCATCTGTCTATCTATCTATCTATCTATCTATCTGTCCGTCCATCTATCTGTCTATCTATCTATTTATCTATCTATCTATCTATCTATCAATTTTCCTCGGTCTGTCTGTTGCAAAGTATGTTTTCACATACAAGGAATGTGTCATGGCGGGTGGTGCAACATAAGACAACAACATTAAACAATCAACAAAGTGCAACAATTGTAACATATTACATTTACAGTAGAATATAAAATAAAGTGCACAAACAAACCAATAACAGTACTTTAACCAGTGTAAGTTTACAGGGACAAGTGTATTACTTACCTGATAACTTACCTGCGGCCCGGTCGGCGCCGGCGCTGTCGGAGCCTCATTCGCATGAGTCGGCAGAGTCGGAATCGGATGAGTCTCAGCTGGACCTCGTCTGGTGGCAAAAGGCCCAAGACACCCACCAAACCCACATACGCATCGTTAAACTGATATTGTGCAACGTTACCTCCCGGAGGCGGGGGCTGTGGAGCTCCAACGAAGTCGACACCAGCTGCAGGGAAACATTTAAACAGGATTCGTCACGCCATGAAATATTTCTGGATTACATTGATCAATAATAGTTTCAGATTCCAGCTGCTAATCAATCAGTTAGCAGGTCAATGTACAACCGTTTAGACTCGTGAGCCACACCTTCCAGACTAAACAATGATTCATATCTTCTCACTTTCCCCTTTTCAGAAATGTCAAGGTAAAAACTGTCATATTTGATACCCTCTAAATAAAATAACTGTTTTAAATCCACTACACGAATAGTTAACACATACCACAGATATCCAGTGACTTTTAAGACATTCCGGTCCTCAAATAATCATTTTACACTGAGAAACCTCCACCACATCTGTATTTTTCCAAACAGGCTCCTTGAAATTTGGAAATGTTCAACTATGAACTCAAAAGTTTTCACTGATTTCTCAACTGAGAACGTTTTAAATGGTTTTAAGGTAAGAATAAATAACAAAAATGCTAAATATAAATTTAAAACGTACCTCCGGGCCGCGCGTGGTCCTCCATTCTCCGGCTTCTCGGTGGTCCACGAAACAGGAAGTCAGGAGCTAGAACGAGATTCAAGGATAACTTTCAGTTAGCGGTCAACAGCTCAAGGTTTTAGCTTCACAGCTCTGGTCAACAAGAGGCTTCAAGCTCGGGTTGAGGTCAAAGTGCAAAGGGGCCGAGGCTGTTTATATAGCCTCGGCCAGGTCGTTACCATGGCAATGCGTGCGTCTTGCTTGCGTCTTGCTTGCGTGCCCACAACTTAAATATCTGGATCATTTTCAAATTCAAAGAGGGGCATCTGAATATGAATACCCTAAAGTTTGGGACCGATAGCTCTGAGATAAGGACCCCAAAAACAGGTCCATGCAAACGTTGTGGTATCCACAGATCTCACAGACAGATGCATTTGATAAAAAGTTGAATAGTTGATTGGACCTGTATGCGGCTAACTCTCTTAAGGTGGTGAGAGTTTACGAGTTTTAATTAATGTAAATTGCAGGATTCATATATATATATATATATATATAAATATATATATGCATATATACATATGTATACATATAAATGTATATATACATTATATATAAAACATATATGTGGTATATTAAAAAACATGTATAGAAACACGTGTATTATATATTTATACTATAAAAGTATTTGCATTGTGGGAAAAAAAATGAAGAAGAAGAAAATAAATAATAATAATTCAATATATATTTTATTTATAATGTTGTTCATATTATATGTACTATAAAAGTATTTGCATTTTTATTTTTAACTTAAAAAATAGTGTTCAGCCTTAATTGTGGCTTACTCAGTGGAGCCCCCTGTGAGGAGAGAATTACCCACAATGCATTGCGTGAGATCAGGACTGTTTTCCAAAGCTAGCGCAATCGATTAGCATTCTCAGTCACGGTGCAAATTATTTAAATTTGTTGTTGTTGTTGACGTGTCATATATTTCAGAGCTCACGGTCACTTCACAGAAACCGTCCGCACGTTTCTCAATGCTTTAGTTGTCAAGTTATTTGCTCTTTGATGTGGCGGAGTTGGGAGTTGGCTGCCCCGTAGCATTGTGGGTAATGGTAAGGTCTCATCGGATTAGGGCTGTGTACCGAAGCACTGTTAGGATGATTTGGATCTTTGTTGGTGTTACTTTCATTCCTCCTCTACTGCAGCAGTGGAGACAAATGAGTTGCAGTGCCGTTTCCAGCCACACCGACACGCTGTCGGACCGGAAGCTTCTGAAGCGGCCGTGAACAGGTGACCCTTTGAACGCCGACTGAACATCCGCCATCTTGGATCCACGTGACCCGGCTCCTGGCTGCCAAAGGACCTGATTACACATCGCTGTCGGTTCAATGCACTATGTATTATTATTTTTTATGATATATAATAATTCATATTCATATATGTCACCCAATGTTTATGTAATATACTGTTATTAGATATTATTAGATATAGTATATATAATACATATATTATCGTATATATATTATGTTAACCAGTGTCTATTTAATACACTGTTATTATATATAGTATATATAATAATACATATAATAGTATGTATATATTATTATATATTATAAACTGAGTTAGGTTTAGGAGAAGGGTGAGCAGCGTCAGAAAGGAGAAGCCGGGATGCAGGAGTTCTCTTGAGGAGGATTTGCTTTGGTTCCCACGCTCCGTGTTGAACACACACTGTAAAGGTCTGAGATAAGTGTGAGAGGAGATAGGCCCGCATGTGATGTGCTCTCCACACTCGCTGTGTTTCACGTGTTTGCTTGTTCCCCGAATCCGGCCCACCACGTCATGTTATGTGACGGCTTGAAAGACATAATCTACATAAGAACATTTCTTGGTCGAAGAAAAATAGAAACGCCTCGATATATAATGCTGTTTTAAAACAATACCGTTAACTAGAAGCTCAGTAATAATCAGAATTAAACAGCGTTAAGAAAACTAAACATTTGTATCATAAAATGAACATAATTCTGTAAACATTTCAAAAAGTTTGGTTCCCTGACTTTGAGATTAATCCGTGAACAAAACTCATGAACTGGAAATCAAGGAATAACACAAATATCACACACTGGAACAATTTAATGTCAGAATATATTTCAATGGAAAAACTCACCTCACCTCTCATTTACAACAGAACAGAACACCACTACATCTGGTCATCATTCACTACATTTTTACAAACATGACACCACTCATCTTATTGATTCGTTAATTCATCTTAATTCTTTTTTTCTTATTTTCTTGCCTGGAAACCAATTCAATTCCACGTACATGCATACACTCATACATATACATCTGCCTTCATCTATGTATTTTGTTTCTTTAAATAAAAAATAAAAAAAGGTCACAGACATGTACACATGCATTTTAATTTATTTATTTTAATTTGATTTAAATTGTTCTCAATAATAATAAAAAAGAGATTCATCGGTGGATCTCTTGTGAGTTGTGATTTCCTCCTGTTGAAACTAATCACACAACGGATGGTTTTATTACGCCGCTTCCCTCTCACCTCTGTTCCTGTCTTTCTGTCCTGAGTCTATTAGGCTCTCTTATTATCCTCCTTGCACTCTTTCACACACAAACCGTGGACATTGTTAAATATCCCAAGGTCAAGCTGGGCGACCAGAAGATAAAAAGCCAGGTTCCCAGGCCCTGAGGAACAAGAGCTAGAGGAGCATCCCCGTCTGGTCACTCCCGTCGTCTCCTCCAACCAGAAGCACTGGAACCCACCGCAGCCGCACGCCGCCACACGCCTGACTCCCAGAGCGCCGATCCAGTCCATAGAGTGACCGTCCAGCTCGTGGCCGCCATGTCCTTTACGCTCGTCGTCATGGTGATTCTTCTGGGCCCTTCAGTGGTGATTGCGTTTGTCTTGCAGCCGTCCGAGGAGGAAGCCGCGGCCTCTGCTAACTCTCCGGTTTCCCATCACAGGTCGGTCTTTAAAAACCTTCTCTTCCGATCTCATGCTTCTTTTTTTTGTCCTCAGAGGTTATTATAGTTTAAAATATCCCCGGCATCAGATCACACATCACTGGATGTGTTTGCGCTGACGCCTTTTTGAGTTCCAGGGATATTAAACATTCTGGGCTGGATTCAGTGTCACTGTGACCACTTGGTTTTTGTCAGAATGTTGTACGCAAACTGTTCTGCTCAAGCTTCAGCAGGGAAATAAAGTATTCCAACATGAAGCCAACATTTCTCTCTCTTGGCTTCGCCTGCAAAGCTCTTCCCCAGTTCACCGAGGGCCTTGAGAGAGCACGTCTGCAGCCACGAACAAACGCACTTCATTTGTGTTCACACACATTTTTTGTGACATGTGCAGAATTGTATTTGTATTTCTGTGTGTAATATGTTTCTTAATGGTATGCACTCTGTGAATAACCTGAGTGGCATGTGATAGGTGCCAGGGCGAGTCCTTGCAGTCCGTCAGGAAGGGCCTCCTCGGGGCCCTCAACCTGCAGGCCGAGCCCCGGCTGCCTGCCGGTGGGCTGGACGGCGTCGGAGTGCAATGGAGGTCGACCTTCAGCGGCAGCGCTCACCGAGCCGAGGACACGGCGAGTAAGTGGAACAAGGAATTCAGAGAAACTCCCGTGGAGCCCACATCGTTTCCCCTCTTTTAATCCTTTGTGGCCTTTTCACAGTCCAGCAAATAAAAGTGTCTCTTCTCTCTCCGTGTCCTTCCAGCTCCAGCGGCCTCTGGCTCCTCTGTGTCGCCTGACGTTGGAAACAGTACGAGCCTGAAGTGCTGTTCCACGGCCTCGGAGATCTTCATGAAAGGTACGCAACGACGTGTGAGCGTGCATATCGACGGGAAGAAAGGTTCAAGGGTCAAGGGTCAAGGTTTTTTATTTGCCCTCCGTGCCCAGAGCAACAGTCCAGACACACTGGAATTGTTGTGCAGGGTTCTCCGAGTCAACAGAGGTACACACACACTATCATAATAATAAGAAGAAGAAGATAAAATATAAAAACACACTGTCCATAAGGTGGTAAAATAATATACAGTATTAAGTACAGTGTTTAAGGCTAGTGCTGAGTGCTGTTCCTGTGAAAGAAAGAGGGGAGAGGGGGAAGTTATATGGGGTACTGCACATGTGTTATAATATCTGCTCTTGTGTTTGCAAGATCTGGGATGGGACAACTGGGTCCTCCACCCTGCCAGCCTCACCGTGGTGCAGTGTGCACTCTGCCACCCCCGAGGGAACGCCGTGCAGTGTCCCCCCCCCCCCACGCCGACCCCCAGGATGCTGACTCACAGGTAGAATTCTCTAAGGCAGGCGTGTCAAACTCATTTTCACCGCGGGCCACATCAGCATCACGGCCGCCTCTTAAAGGGCCGGTGTAACTGAAACTCTGTATAAACTATACCCGAACATATTGTTAAATGACTCTCTTTGCATTTGATTATTGTTTATTTGAGTGCAGAAATAATCTACATAAGAACATTTCTCTAATATTATCACATAAATCCATTTAATTTGAAACCTTCAAAATAAAAGCACAGGATATTTTTCTTAAATTTCTTGAAGAAAAGGTGATCACGTGTCTTTCAAGCCGTCACATAACATGACGTGGTGGGCCGGATTCGGCCCGCGGGCCTTGTGTTTGACACCTGTGCTCCAAGGCATTTGAAGAGGGAAGTGATTGTCTGCAAACCCCTAAATGAGCTGACATACTTGTACTGTAACGTAGTCCTCCTACAGATGAAGTGCACTCGAGTCTTTGAGCTTCTCCTCCACTGGCCTGAGTTCCAGTGGTTCTGTTGGTCCGGGAGGTGAAACCAATAGATGAGCCGGTTTTCTTCTCCTGTCAACGCACCAGATACAAGAAACTCCCCTCAGTTGGACAATCACAAGTGAATGCACTCGCAGATATTTATATATATATACACACACACAGATGTGTGTGTGAGTTCCAGCAGAACATTTTAAAAGGCCACATTCACGATTTTCTTTTTTCTTTTATCTCATTGGCTACAATTCTGTCTGTTGTACATCTCCACCTTTTCTCACATGACTGTCTGCTACAGCATGTATCACATGTCTGCATGTTCTATTTTGCCATCAGTATAAAGGTTTATATGAGATTAGAAGAAAAATAAATACATTCAAGTCGTTTATTGTTCTTCAAATTGTCTCACCATGCCTTACTCGTCCTCTCTCTCTCTCTCTTTCACCCTCTTCAGGTGCCGTGTTGTGAGACCACCTCTCAGGAAATGGTGCCGGTCCTCTACGTGGATGAGTTCAGCACGCGTCGGCTCCGAGGCGGCGAAGCATTTGTGAGTCTTGTCGTTGCGTGTCTTGTTCGTACTTGATAATGTCTCAGAGTATATTCACTATTCTCACTATTAATTGTCTGCATTGCCTGTACTAGGTAGGTACACCAAAAAATCAATAGGTATAATTTAGAATGATACACAAACAAAAGAAACAAAGAAATACATAATAATTGTTGATAGTCCAATAAATATCCACAAAGAAATAAGAAGACAATTGAATATGATTGTCTGGTTCATGTTTTCTGTTTGATTTTTGTTTTAAAAATATAAGAAAACACTTTAAATCTGAAGACTACTGCCTAATAGTCTTCATGTTGCCATTGTAATGACAATTGCTCGTATCCCGTAAGGCTCAATAAGGATATTTATTAGATCTCAAAGCGGCCCTGAACTCACCACCTGCATAACAACAAACAGCACAGAGATGGTGTTTTCAGCACTGTCGTCTTTTGAGTCTAATGAACATCATTGGCCACAAGAGGGCCGTGCAGGAGCATCATCACCATCATACTCTGTTTCAGGGACCTGCTCACCCTGCTCCTAAACCTAACTCAGTTTATAATATATAATAATACATACATACTATTATATGTATTATTATATATACTATATATAATAACAGTGTATTAAATATACACTGGTTAACATAATATATATACGATAATATATGTATTATATATACTATGTCTAATAATATCTAATAACAGTATATTACATAAACATTGGGTGACATATATGAATATGAATTATTATATATCATAAAAAATAATAATACATAGTGCATTGAACCGACAGCGATGTGTAATCAGGTCCTTTGGCAGCCAGGAGCCGGGTCACGTGGATCCAAGATGGCGGATGTTCAGTCGGCGTTCAAAGGGTCACCTGTTCACGGCCGCTTCAGAAGCTTCCGGTCCGACAGCGTGTCGGTGTGGCTGGAAACGGCACTGCAACTCATTTGTCTCCACTGCTGCAGTAGAGGAGGAATGAAAGTAACACCAACAAAGATCCAAATCATCCTAACAGTGCTTCGGTACACAGCCCTAATCCGATGAGACCTTACCATTACCCACAATGCTACGGGGCAGCCAACTCCCAACTCCGCCACATCAAAGAGCAAATAACTTGACAACTAAAGCATTGAGAAACGTGCGGACGGTTTCTGTGAAGTGACCGTGAGCTCTGAAATATATGAGACACGTCAACAACAAAAAACAAAATTTGCACCGTGACTGAGAAGCCTTGGAAAACAGTCCTGATCTCACGCAATGCATTGTGGGTAATTCTCTCCTCACAGGGGGCTCCACTGAGTAAGCAACAATTAAGGCTGAACACTATGTTAAGTTAAAAATAAAAATGCAAATACTTTTATAGTACATATAATATGAACAAAATTATAAATAAAATATATATTGAATTATTATTATTTATTTTCTTCTTCTTCATTTTTTCCCCTCAATGCAAATACTTTTATAGTATAAATAAATAATACACGTGTTCTATACATGTTTTTTAATATACCACATATATGTTTTATATATAATGTAAATATATATATGTTCTTAACGCTGTTGAATTCTGTTTATTACTGAGCTTCTAGTTCACAGAATTGTTTTAAAACAGCATTATATATTGAGGCGTTTATATTTTTTGTCCACATATTATATGTATATGGTAATTAAGAACTCAATGCATGAACCATCATCTAATTAACACTTTTAATAAAGTAGCACGTGTGTATATTCTGCATTAGCTGGTTCCGGCTCTTCACTGGACCTTCATGGAGTTCATACTGAGCCAAGTAGCTTGTGTGCGACACTCGTCCATCAAATATAAAATACTCCTGGTACCCAGATTCATCCCGACCCATTTCTTTTATTTGTGTACGCCTAAAAGAAGAAGAGCGTGAGTTTGTGATCGAGTGGCAGGTGTCTGCTTTTTTAAGAGCGGCCCGTGCCACCAGAACACCTGCACGGTAAAGAGAGTTGTCTTTTTGTCTCTTCCAGACAGTTTTAAGTTTAGAAACAACTTGTTTTTAATAATGGAGTCTGCCTCTTCACTTCTGCCCCTGTGGAGGTGGGAGTTATATAGTATATATGTTTAGTATATATAAATATATATCTATACTAAACACACACACATATATATATTTAATTCATTTACATATATATAAATATATATATACTAAACACACACACATATATATATATTTTACATTTATTTATATATATATACATACTAAACAAACACACACACACACACATATATATACATATATTATATATGCATATTTTGTATATATATATATACATATATTGTATATATATATATATATATATATTCTGCACAAAACACTGTTTGTTAAATATCTAAATTCTCATATTGGAAATGGTTTTAAGAAAAGGAAATGTTCCTTTAAATTCTCTTTTAGTATTGAAGAGCTATATTGTTCTATATTATGCATATCATGATCTTTAGGTCCCCCCCACCCCGCGAGGTTGTGGACGTCTCCACAACCTCTTACCTTGAATACCACAGAGCCCCCCTATTGGGAGAGAGTGTAGCTGCAGGTGAATCTCACCAAACCGCCACACACCGGGAGAGGAGTAGCTGATTCACAGAATCGCCTACCCCTCTCCGCAGGGAGGGGGGGTAGGCGCTTCAGATTCACCTACCCCATCCGCCCCTTCTGTGGAATTCACAAGTAATCCCTCAACCCCTTCTGAGAAAAGAAAGGGTGCTGCAGACTGCTGGAAATCACTTCTATATACAGACTTTGGTTCGGCGCTCCGTGACGTCACTAGCGAGTAGCGACGTCACAGCACAGAACCAAAGGAAATGTCATGTGACAATGTTTCCATGGCGACAAGGTCACGGAGATCGACGGCACTGACAAGAACCTGTTTATATGTATGAACATGTTGTGTATGTAAATATGTACTTATGTGTGTGCATACTACTGTTTATATCTGTCACGGGACACAACATGTAACTATCTAATCTTTGATGAAACAATGTAATTCTCAGGCCAGGTTACTGACGCTATAATGGTGCTAAAACGCTAACATCCGCTAGCTGAACGGCGCTAGCCTTAATTAACTGGCTGCTGCAGGTGATGCCGATACCCGAGAGGCCGGAGCTGTTCGGCAGCTCGGACAAGTTAGCGAGCCAGGGGGCCGTTGCAGCTTCTCTTCCTCATCTGAATTAGGATAATGTGTCTATAAATTATAAAGACAACATATTTGATTCTTTTTTCTGAAATAAAACTTTTCTCCACATTCCACTTAAAATGTAGGCAGTTTAATTTTCAGGAGATGAATATGTACACTTTTAATGTCATCATTTACCTCAGGCAGTAAGCAATTACTGTATAATAGATTTACAAAGCAAATACTGACATAGTATTCTGTCAAGGCATATTCCAGCATCAAAGTAGGATTCAAAATACACAAGTACAGTTTTGTTCCACATAATATATGAAATCATTTATCACTTTCATTACTATTTTTAAAATATCCAAGAATTTGTGGAAAAAAGAAAGGAAATATTAGTGTTCTCTTGTAGGGGACAATAAGAAAATACAATCAGCAGTTCTCATAAATGCATTGAAAAGTAGTAGCAGCCAATGAGAGCGAGAAAGAGAGAAAGATAGAGGGAGAGAGCACTCAAAAAGAAAACATAAAAATATAGACTTCTTTAAAAGGATGTACTCTCAAGGAACTGGATATTTTAAGGCATTTAAAAAAAACATGGAATGTAATTTGGCAATTTCTGCCGGTGTTAACGCTCCTCCACTTTTGTTTTGATCTGTGTGACTCAGTCTCTTTACGACGGCTACTATCCAGAGATGTTTTCCTCCGCTTGAAGGCATCTGAGGACGTACAGGATCACTTGATAGCAGAACACATATTGCTCCTGTAAAAAAAGAAGAAGAACAAAACAAGGGAAAATGAACCAAACAGATGATCAGAGCAGTTAAGAATCAAGCTATTTAAATAAAACTTTAAAGCTCACCTCTGTCTGGATCATTCCCTGCCTCTGAAGCCTCATGTTCCTAACCACATCTGAAAGGTCAAACTAAGCAAAGAAGAGACGAATAAATAAAAAAACAGAACCTTCCTTTATGAAACAACACACAATACAAACGTGATAAAGATCGTCCGCTTACATCGGCGTCTTTACTGATGAGACCCAGGACCACGTCGATACAGATGAGGGTTCCCGATCGGCCGATGCCCGCGCTGCAGTGGGAGACGATGGGCCCCGATCGGTGGACGTGCCTCATGTAGGAAATGAAGGTGAGCAGCTGCTCGGGCTGCTCGGGCGTCCCGTGGTCCGGCCAGCCCGTGTAGTTCAGATGAGTCACGTGCTGTATCTCATTGGTCTGAAGGAGGAGAGACTCTCAGCTTAAGGTGTCAGGTTCACATTTCATTTTAATCTTGTAAACAAACTAACCTGGACATCTTTGACTTCAATGAGTCGGATGACGAAGTTGTCGAGGTATTGGTCTTTGATCAGCGTGATCTGCAACCGGTCGTCCACCATCTCCGCCGTCCTCGGCGTGTCCGGCCAGTACCGCTGACATTTCACCTTCCCGCCCTCGACTTCCTGGGTCATCATGGCGATGACGTTGGACTTCTGCTCCCAGACCATTTGCCAAAAGTCCCCCAGAGTCGTGGGTAAGGGCCCCTGACATGCGATGTACATGTAGTTCTCCTCCTTCACGGACATGTTGATGAAGTTGGCGTTGATGTAGCCGCCGTCTCGGCCCAGCACAACTCGAGTCGTGTCGACTGGAAGAGATTTGGACAGGGAAAAAAATAGATTTCTCAATTGATGTCCAACATTTTAAATATCTAAACTTATAAAAAAGCCCTCCTGCTTCCCGTGAGGAAACACTTTCTTACAGGGAACGATGTTCTTGTAGCGGTTCTTCTTCTTGTTCTCCTTCGTCTGACCGATCAAACAGTCGTCCAGCGGCTGGAGGTTCTGAAGATTCTGCCGGGGTGGAAAAAAACCTAAAAATTATATTCACGGATGATCAATTCATCGAATTAATTGCAATTAATTCACAGGCATCGCAATTCTTGGTAGATTCTTACATCGAACTCCTGCAGCGGGACCTTCTGCTCCAGAAGGCCCCTCATCATGCGGACCACAGTGTTGAGCTGCGGGCCCGTGTACTGGCCATCGGGGACCACCTTGATGAGGGGCAAAGAGGTCAGCTCATCCTCGGTGATGATTGGCTCGTCTGGAATTGGGGGGGGGGGGTAGAAACAGTTAAAGCAGATTTACGAGAAAAAAATTGCCCCAAAAGATGTTTTGTCAATAAAGACAAATCTTAAATGTGAAAACATATTAGGCGAATGTTTGACCCATGACTTCCTCTTTATTTTAGACTCCATTCTCACTGCACGAAATGCATTAAATGTTGGAATCTAGATCTCTTTTGCCAACCCAGATTATGTATTCCCTTCTCACATTAAATCAAAATTAAAATCCAAAGCCGCTCTTACCGTCTCTCGATTCAGAGTTCATGTTTTCAATTGGCAGCTCATCACTCCCCCACGTGATCTCATCTTCCTCCTGCTGTCCAACACTCATTTGCAGATAGCTGTCAATTAAAAAACATAACCAGTGAGAAGCTTATTAATATATTCAGAGCTACGAGTGAACCCGAGAATCAGAATCCTACTTTTCATTCCTCGGATCGTCTTCCACTTCCACTTCCCTGGAACTCTATTTTGAAAGAATAAAAATAAAAAAATCAATCATCTGCTGCATTTAGCTTCAGAGTTTCATCAAGATGGAAAGATTAGAATTGAACCTCAGGGGAGTCTTCGGGTAAAGAAGAGCCGTCGCAGTCGGTGTCCTCGGAAAGCTCTGCGCTGTGCTGCGTCTCTCTCTTGTGTCCGAGTGGATCCTCTTCATAGTCTGTACACAAGAGTGCGGCGCAGAGTTTGTGAAGGCAACAATCGTATTATGAGATATACACAAGTCAAATTAAACAACACTCATGGTTCTACAGAGACTTCTAGCCTGCACGTACCTATTGGTGGTAGAACAGGGCAGCTGCCGGGTTTCAGCTCATTACGGAGAGGAAACAGAGTCTTTGCTCCACTGTCCTCACTCACATCTGAAAGCAGCAAGAAGGAGCGTGGGGTGTGTGCAGAATATTAATAATAATGATGGCACTGGTCACATTTTGTTACAGTATAATGACATCTTCGCAAATGAGACAAACAGATTCCACGTTCTGCGTCTCTTGCCTGTGTTTCCATTGCACTTGTCCGAGTTGATGGGCAGATAGGCCATGTGTGTTTGGGTTCTGGTCGGGCGGTCTGGACACGATGAGATGCACCGGGCCTTTAGCTTTACGGATGGTGGTGACGGCTTTGGTGTGGGACACGCCGGTCATGAGTTCCTCATTCACCTGCAAGAGACATCACAACGTTTGACACACGTGAGGAAGAAAGACAAAGCATGCAGGATAAATGCTCAGCAGATTGAACGCTTTGCATTTGTGTTATTTTGTTTGTGTACGGTTCATAGGGTGGGCAGAGGTCACAGTAAATGATATAAATAATAACTTAAATAGTAGTCCATATATCAATACGCACTTGACTTCTGAGCAGCAGAGGTGAAATATAACTCACTTTCAGCAGCCGGTCTCCCACTTGCAGTTCCCTGGAGGTCTCTGCTAGTCCTCCCGGGGTGATGGACTTCACAAAGATCCCCCTCTCTCCTCCAATCACAGAGAACCCCAGACCTCCGGCCTGCAGCTTCTCCAGGTCCAGATGTATGATCTCCTCCTGCACGTGCAATAAAAAGAAAAGTGGATTCATACTTTAATCTGTGATCAAAACTTGAGTCGACGACTGTCTGGCAGTGACGTTATAATCACAAGAAGAAATACAAATGTATTTCTAAACTTACCCCTGAAGGACAAATTGCTGCTAGACTCTCTGTATCGCTCGGATCTTCTTCTTTCAGAAACCCTGAAACAGAAAACAAATTATATGCAAAATAATAGACACAATCAGCATTTTATCATATTTATTTAACAAGTCACGCCTTTAAAATCAAAAGCATACCATTCATGCTGGATGAAACTTTGGGGCTAACGTTGTTATTAAGAAAAGAGACACTCTTCTGCCAGGGGGAAACGGGCTTTCCATCCCTTTGAGGAAATAAAAATGATAAAATGACTTGTTTTAATGCCATTCAGATAACATGACAAATCCCATTCAGGCTACACGCGCCATTCTTTTCTCGACTACCTCGTGGCTTTGAGTGTGAGGTCGTCGAGCGACAGGTCCATCAGTCTGCTGCTCTCACTGAGAGTCAGCTCCTGCGTGGGAGCTCCGTTGATGTAGTGGATTAGATCGAGTGTTCTCAGGCTGCCCTCCTCGAAGGCCAGTGAACCGGGAACGACGTCCCTCACAAACAAGACGTCGTATATACTGTCACAGCCGCCATCCAGCACCAAACCTGGCAATAGAACCACATGTGGAACAATCAGGACTTGACGGACGTATTTTAGATCTGGGAAATCTGAGAAGACCGATGAAAAGAGCCAGACGTGTTGTGTTCGTACCCAGTGGTTCTTGACTGCCCTTGAAGCCGATGTCAGGCAGCAGATGGGCTTCTATGGGGGGCTTGGGGGCCTCCAGGACTCTCCCTACCACCAAGTCGACCACGCGAGGCGCCGCGCGCACAAGGTTGACCACCTCGGTGTGGCCCATGTTGCTCACATCTGTGTTGTTCACCTGCAGAGGGAAAATAAACAAGTCACGCTTCCCGAATTTAAAGGAATCGTTCGCCTGTTTGCTTGAGACGCTTTTCCCATAAATGAAAACTATATCGGGTTGAAACCAAAGTATTTCGTTGACTTTAATGCACCAACAACACAGGCGGAAACATTGTAGGCTGTGATCAGATTAAGGGAATGAGGGTGAATACCGTAATCATCCGGTCCCCGGGCCTCAGGGTTCCGTCTCCTTTGGCTGGATCCTGCACGATGTCGTGGATGTAACATCCGTGGTCGTTACCTTTTGTGAGGGTGAAGCCCAGGCTGCCCTTTTCCGACTTCACCAACGAGACCCTGAGCTCCACCTCCTAGAAACAGAGATGCATCTCAGTGAGAGAAGTTACCCTGGGTCTGAAGACACCGTAATTTTTCTTCTTTACTCGCTCCTTACCGGGACAAAGTCCTCCATGTCCTGTCCGTTGCCGGGCAGGGTGAGGTTTAACGGCAGAGGCAGTGGGGGAGGGAGGGGATCCGGGCTTGGGGCGGTGGGGGAGGACACCATATGCAGGATGGATGACTCCAGATCAGCTGCCACGGGGGATGGAGCAAACCTATCCAAACAACCGTAAAGGGAATAAATATGACATATCAGAGAATACAATAAATACGGATGATATGAGGATTATTTAAACATTCTTCAAGTACCTCTTGCTGTGGTCCGAGCTGGTCAGCGACAGGTTTGGGGAGTAGAAGGCCGAGTTGACGGTGTCGTCCAGTTGACCGGTGCTGTCGTAGCGACCCAGCCCCAGGTTGCTGCCGGGGGTGTGGTAGACACTCTGCTCCCAGGTGTGCCTGCTGTGCTCCACCGGGCTGGCGCTGAAGGCTTCCTCCACCTCCTCATCCCCGTCGGTGCTGTCGCTGTAGCTGTTGTGTCGGCCGGGGGATTTGAGCAGCATCCTCTCCAGGGCGTCCTCCATGAGGACCTGACTCTTGCTGCCCTGCGACTCCGGAGGAGACTTTGCCCTGCCGAAGCTCAGGCTGGACTCCACCTGGGTCACCGGCTGCTTTCGTGGGGACGGCATGGGCGTCTGGGAAGAAGTCATAGTTTCAATGAAGTTACCAGTCACTGGCTCTTGAAATGTCCACAGAGTAGTCGGCAGACAAAAAGAAGAAAAAGAAGAATTTACTGACTCACCAAAGCTGAAGCGTCCATTTCAGGGAGAACCCCGTACTCGGGTCTACAGAGGAGCAGAGTCACCTCCTGTCCTGTTCCTCTCAGGGCGGATATCACCTCCTATGTGAAGGAACCAGTAACCAGACCAATGAGAGGACAGATCAGAGCAGTTAAAGGAACCTGTGACCGCAGCGACATCCTACTCACATGTTGCGAGAGTCCTTTGAGGGGGGTCCGATTGACCCGCATGATGACGTCGCCCACGTTGATGCGCCCGCTCTCCGCAGCCGGCTGGCCAGGAAACAGCTTTTTGACCCGCACCATGCTGGACCCGGGGGACTCCTCCGGGATGCTCTCCTCCCGACTGAAACTGAAGGCCAGACCTGACGTGTTCTTCAGCAGACGCACGTCAAACACATTGTCTGTGGGAACAAAGATGTGCAGGTTGGAGTTATTTATCGCGTGCCGGATCTCTTGGCCAACTTCGCTCCCAGGATCCTGCAGAGGATAGGAGTGTAAAGATGGTGGTGGGACAAAGTCATTGAGAACACATACACATTAAAGGTGGATTTACTATTACAAATAGTACAATCATATGTAGCTATTAGAAAAGGCTGCTCCGTAGCACCTGTTAGGGCTCAGGCCAAAGTTTGACACCAGAAAATTCCTCTTATTAAAAAAGAAAGGCCCAAATTGTTTGGATTTTAATAAAGTACTTGTGTACATTTAAAGCGTTTTAGGGGCCTTCATTTGTTCCGCCTCTCCAAATCATCCAAAAAGAGTTGAAACGAGTCCAAATTGAGTGATTGAGCTATTGAGGATTCTGCAGTCTGAGTTACATAAATCAAGTGGCTATCTTTCAAAATGATAGTATTAAAAAAGGAACTTAATTTACATTGTGTGTTACTAATCAACCAGGAAACACTAAATGACAGATTCAGAATCAGACGGATGTGACGCAGCACATTTAAGCAATGCATGGTCTTCTACCAGGTCCCGAGCTCTCAATAGGCAGCAGTGTGCAGCTGAGGGGTTGTAATGAGATTACCAACAATAAATTACTTTGTTTAAAGAGAGAAACGTTGCTTAGTGTAACACTGTGAAAGAATACACAAGCTAAATGATTCCTACTTACTTTAATTACAGGATGGGCTTACAGAATAGCGTAAAAAATACATTGGTCTAAATACAGGTGCCCAGCCTACTGAGACGACTAATTAGAGACATTAGGGTGTATTCAAATTGGTTACTTTAAAAAGTTGCTGAGTCAACCCATGCATTTATAATCCCCCAGCGTGTGTGCCGTGGGGTCGCCTCACCTCGTGTGATGAAGCTGTACTCGGGGCTTTCCTTGACCTCCAGCGGCGGCTCTTTATTCTTGCTCTGGTCTTGGTCGCCGGCTGCAGCGGGCCGACTGCACTGAGGCGTGTGGGGCGCTTGGACGCTGTCTGTAGGCGGGTGACCCTTCTCCAGCAGCAAGTGCACCGTCTGAGGGAGAAAGTTATTCACGCGGCGTTAGCGGGCAGTTAAACAGCTCGTCGGCCGGCCGCTGCGGGAAGAGGTCACCCCTCACCTGCCCCGTTTCTCGGAGCGCTTCCACCGCTTGGTGGTGAGTGGCTCCCTCCAGACTATTCCCATTGACAGCCACCACACGGTCACCTGAGCACGGGACAGACACCACGCGGTTAGGACACAGGAAGCGTTGGAACAGACTCGATGTGTGAGCTCGCCGTCACCTTTCTGTATCCGCCCGTCGAGCTCAGCTGCTCCTCTGGGGATGACGGCTTTGACGTAGATGCCTCCATGGCGAACGGTCGTGTTGACTCCTCCCTAAGAGAGGAGCACACCTCTTAGTCGAATCAGCCAAAGAGAAAATAGTTCCGTCTGTCTTTTCCATGGGGGGTGATGGAAGGGTGGAGGTTTTTTTTCTCATTTCAGGTGTAATTGCTAAAATGATAAATGCTTTGTCTTTACTGGTGGTTCATATATACATATATATATATATATAATTATGTATATATATATATGTATATGTATCTGCAATTAATTATACAATTTATTTATATATATATATATATAGTTGGTAAGTTATATAGACAATTACTTTATAAAAATATCAACCAAACTTCACAAGAGAAGCATATTTGGCAAAAACTTTCAAGTTTCCCTGCATTTAAAGAAGTTTGTAATCTTTTAAATCAAAAATTAAATATATAGATATAAATATAATGTATATATAAATAATATATATATATATAATTTTTCTTTAAGTATATCATTTCTTCATTCTTCAAAAGATGGTTCTTGGAATAACTTTGGAATAACATTACTTGGAAAAAAATGACCCAACAAATCATGAACCAGAACACGTTGACAACCAACGTGGCCATGTCCCAATAATGTTCTTCATATTAGAAAACATATAATTATGAATGCCGACTTAATAATTTAGCTTAGACAAAGCCTTTATCATATCACAAAACAATTATTAAAAAAAACCTCCACTATGATGTTATTAACAAAATTACTGAGAGGTTAAATATAAATAATCAAAGACAATGTGAAGTTCTATCCCGTGTCCATTTGGTTATGAATGACAGTCGTGATCATGGGTTTATGGTTACGGTGAATTTCATGGTTATTTTCATACACACTCAATCAGTTATTATTCTAAACCATTTATGACCGCCACCCTGGTCAGATGACACAAATCACATGGTCCGCTACTGAGTGTTATCAATGAGGAGCAAACATGTAGGAACGTGTTTGATCCTTAGTGGGAAGGGATTAAAGATACTAAGCAAAACGGAAGACGGAAGACGTACGAGAAGATTAAGGACGCTCCTATCTGTCAATCATGGTTGATGGGGACACAGATACGTCAACAAAAGAGTGTGAAATCATATATGCCAGGATCCTGCAACAAGGGAAACCAACAAATGTTTTGATTGGCCACATCGAAGTGCAACATGCACATGCTCAAGGTATGTTTTCTCTCAAATTATGTTTAAACTCAATACAGTAACTTCTGAAGAGTTCTTTGTTGTGAATGTTTTGCAGTTTATGAAGGCAAACAGGCACCATAATGATTAAGCTGTTAGGCTGGTGGTAGGACTAACACATAAATAATTGTGCACAATATGTGATTTCATTTTAAGGTGTATATGATGCCACCAAAGAGGCCTTCAAGAAACTAGGGACAGAAACAGGGTGGTTAGACAAGACAGTTGCCATGGGAGCTGACGGCGCAGCTGTCAATCTTGATCGATTTATAGTGTGCGCCCCTAAATTTTCTGCTTGCGCCCCTAAAATTTTAAGTTAGGGGCCACTGTGCTCCTAGTAAAAAAAGTGAGTCTGGAGCCCTGTCTTATAGCTGACATCAAACGTGGGCTCATTCCTAGAACACATATGAATGAGAAGGAAATAAATGAATATGTGTTGTGATTGTGTGCACATACAACAGAATGCAGATTGAATGTTTACTTCTGCAATGTTAAGTTAGTAGCTCCTTGAAATGCAATATAATAAATAACTTACTGGTCTTTCTCTGGTTTTTCAGGCCTCGTCAAAAACCTGGTGTACTGATTATAACAGCCTTTGTGGCACTGCACCTCCAGAGCCACACAGTCTTTGTCTTATATATGCAAAAGAATACTTTGGTCATCCTTCAACTCGGCAGCTTTCTGCAATTGGCCTTAACAAAACAAAAAGGATAGCTCAATGAGTTTGTTGACATATCTCACACATAATTGTACCTTTCAGTCACTCAACCACAGTGTGTGTGTGTGTGTGTGTGTGTGTGTGTTTACCTGCTGTTAATGTTTCAGCCTTTGACAGAGTATCCCTTTGTCGTTTGCCTGCTCGGTTGACGAACTTCTCCTTTTTTTGGCAAATTATGCACAGGGCAGGAAGAACGGGGCCAGAGCCTGCGACTGGCAGCCCTGACCTGGATCGCAGTTTCTTTGTTGGACTCGTGCCGCTAGAAGTCGATGGAATGGCCTCGTGGTCTTCCGTCGATTCTCGTCTCTCACGTGCGAGACGTCTTTCCACCTTTGCCATGGATTTTTTGTCCGTAAATCTACGGTAGCACGTGTGATGGAAGCCAGCATCCTCGGGAATATTGTCAAACTCCACATCAACACAGTGTTTGAAGTTCTCAGGGACTCACCGTCCAACCCGAGCCACGTTTGTAGGCTTGTCCTGTATGTATTCCATCGTGTAGTGGTGAAATAATGTACCTCCTCGTGCTTGACTGAAGTAATATGCAAAAACAATGTTTGTTTTTTGATTTATTAATATATTCCGATGTATTTTCTTCGTCTTCCGTACTGCTCGAGGACGCCATCTTGCCATTCTGTTGACAAAAAGCAGCTACCTCATTGGTGTAGAACGATCACGTGTCGAACCGTGCCACCACTCGTGACCAAGATCCTATTACGCTCTGGAGAAACTAGTTCGGCATAAAACATAGTCGCATCGAGAATCGACGGCAAATTCAGCGACGGACTTTTTTTTGGTAGCTAAGCACGACTTTCTTTTTTATGAACTAAATATTGTGGAGATGCGCGACTGTGGAGCGGGATTCATTTTCTAAAGGACTTTTCGTGGTTCACCTTGCGGCCTACATGTCCGTTAGGTCCCCATCTACAGAGAACCGCCCGTCGCTCGAGGGAAGTGAAGAAGAGGTCGGTACCTCTCTGTAAAGGCCGTCTGGTGTAGAGCTGCTGGACTCGGTCTGTGAAGACCTGAAGACCTGAACCCGCATGTCGGTCTAGTTAGGAAGCAGAGTCCGATTGTGTTCCAGGCCACATGGTCCACCTCTACTCTAGTACCCTGAATGTGATGATTGTTGGGTTCCTCTACCGTTTCTATTCTTTGCATTTCCTCATAAAAAATAAAAAAAGGTTTAAAAAGACAAAGAAATAAACACAAGAATAATGTGATAATCGATGAAAGTAATCGTGAGCTTCAGTCCTATTTAAAGCAACGTACCGCCACTTCCTGCTCGGCCACGCCCTGAGGGGTGGACCTCAGTTAATAACAGATGAACACATTAATAAATGCCTCCAAAGCGACCGCTGAACATCTCCACCAACCTTTGATGGACACATTGGATTGGTGGCGCCTTTGTGATGCTTCCTGCAGCGCAGCGTGGTCCTCTCTCTTCCGGCTGCTGAGGATGAAAGTCAGGAGACACAACTTTAAACACACTTCACACTAACACACACACTTTCTTCTTTCCAGTTTAGAGCGTATTTAGTTTGAGTCAGGAAGAACAGAAAAGTCATAACTATATATATATATATATGTTGTATTATTATTAGAGGCTCAACAGA
>NC_079402.1:11417530-11472399 GCF_029220125.1 Pseudoliparis swirei | reverse complement strand
TGGTCAGGACCAAAACCTCATGAATATCTTTCTCATTAAATGTTTCAACATGTTGTCCATATGTTTCATATGTTTCCCCTTAAATCATCTTTTTTCACAAAGTTGCACATATAGTCGATTTCTGTTTGGTGCCAACTCTTATATACAAACTTATATTTGAAGTTTGAATAAGCCTCCACGTCTTCATAACGGGACTTTTGCATCAAATTGGAATATCCTACATGTGTTTTGCACCATTTTATACACATAACCAAAATTCTGTCTAATTTAATCAAACATAATTGATGTTTTGACTTGATAATGCTGAATGACACACCGGCTCTATGACATCATGAATCCAAGATGATCCCCCAAACCGCTGTCATTGCAATGCTTCCATCCTGTGGAAAAAGCAAGTGGCAAACACATTAGCACTACCTGAAGTAAAAGAACAATATTAGTACCCGGTGTGACTCATAGATGTATGTCCTGCATTAATCTGAGATGCGCTTACAAACAACAAGTCCCGATTACCATATAAATATTCTTTCACTTTCGATGGAATTATTTCTTTTCTTTTCAAGGTTAGGTATCTTAATCATGCCTAAGTGTGCAGCAGAGAGATTACAGACTCTCAACCCTATCAGACATTAACTAAACATATGTAACCTGCACTGAGAAGAAGAAAGATTCAATAAGAGAAGCATTGATATCGAAGAGGATAGTTATGTTTTACCTCTGGATGAAATTATATTTGGTGCTATAATTACTGTTATTACAATGTGTGATAAAATGATGAAGGACAAGAATGGTCTTGATAATATAGATTCAGTGAATCTTAGCCACATGTGGCCGGGACTTCAGTCAGGACGACAGCTTTTCTATTTGTGTGTAAATAAGGTCTCAGTTGTGTGTGTCTCTCACTCTGCGGTGTGTAGCAGCGGAGCCTCGGGTCAACGTGACGGATATTTTTTCACGGTACGAGGAGGCAGAGAGCTGAATTATTGAAGTCTTGTTTTTCATCAAGATGAAATTAAAGCAGCACACACACAGCCTGCACAACACACACACACACAGCCTGCACAACACACACACACAGCCTGCACAACAAACACACACAGCCTGCACAACACACACACACAGTCACTCTAACAAATGACTTCTTTCAGGTTCGGTGTGTGTGTGTGTGCGCACACATTTGTGTGTTTGTGTTTACCACACTGGGTCCTATTTCTCCCTTGACTCCATCCACCTCCATACTATGGAGGACTTATTTATACATTTATTTAAGCATTTATTTATTTATTCCTATATTTATTCATGCATTTATTTATACTTAAGTCATTTTGAGTCCTCCATACCATACTGGTGGATTACAGCCATGCTCATTTGGAGGAGTCTGAACCAAAACCAGGCGTTCATTCGACCGGATCCCCTAAACAGGCCCGTGCACAGATAAAGCCCTAGTGGTGCTCAAGCACCTGCCCTTTTACCCTGGATGAGAAAAGTGCCCTCTCTGTATTCTTGTCAAATACACAATATTGTGGTCGTCATGCTCCGGTTTATTTTTTTCTGTTTTTGAGATGTGAGACGGGAGCTGTTCTTCCAGAAAGCTCGTCGGCCCAAAGATGAACGGGACGATTAAAGTCTCCGTTTGATTCCTTCTACAGGTTGGAACCGACATGCCACGTTCAGCGAGTCCAGAAGGCCGAGCCCTTTGTCCGGCTGCTGGGAGGCGAGGAGGCGAGGAGGCTGGAGGCGAGGAGGCGAGGAGGCTGGAGGCGAGGAGGCTGGAGGCGAGGAGGAGGCTGCTGGGACGCTGGAGGCGAGGAGGCTGGAGGCGAGGCGAGGAGGCGGGGAGGCGAGGAGCTTCCAGACGGACTCTCCAGGAGCTGCTGGACGAGGTGCCGGCTCATGTCTCCTGTCCTCAGCTTCCAGAGGACGTCATTCATGCTGCTGAGGTCCAGCGGCTGTGGAGACGTCCTCCTCCATGTTGTCTGTTCTTTGGTTTTGTTTCAATGTTCTCCATCCAGTTAGGAGGTTGGTATAAAAGCATCATTTCATAAACTGCCGGGGTCTGTTACTTACTTTCCTATTTTCGTCAATGAAAATCTTGTAAATGTAAATGATGTATTGCTTTAGTTGGATTATTTAGAGTGAAGATATATGTTGGTATTTGTTACTGATTGTTGCCAACTGACATGACACATGTAGACGTTTTGCCATTTAGGATGTTTTTGATACAAATATCTTTGTGGTCATTTCAGCTATTTTTGGCAAAATACAAAACGAAAATATAATTTTGGGTTTAATAGTTTACCCGTTACGAAGATGAAAAATGAGCACTGGCGTAAACTAACGATATATTACTGACATTAATTGTTAAGAATCAACACAATAAGTAAATATAAAAACTATAACATTGTAGTGCATAAACATTAAAGTCGATGTATAACCCAATATGAACATCATAACAGTGTTTGCTGACCCAGTAGTTTTTAATAAAAAGACATTTAGATTTTGTTGTACATTTATTCATTACAATCAGGAGATAATCTAAATACTGGACACAGTTTACATGAACATACAGTATTCCATGTGACAAATGAAAAACTACAAGGCTTTTAGAATTATTATGTCTTGTTCAGGCTGAAGCGTCCGTCTTCTCACAGCTGCTTCCTGTGTGGGCGGGGCGGGCGGTGTCGGGGGTCTGGGTGGACGGGTGGGGTCCTGATTGTACTTGTGTAGTGGTCAGCTGAGGGTGACGGGTTGGTTGACGTCCTCCCTCAGCTGGGAGAGACAGAGGAGTCCTGCCCTGTGACACAAACACCAGACATGAATACGTTTGAACTGAACTACACAACCTTTACATTGTTGTGTTGGATCTGGCCTCCGATGATGGGATCCTATTCCTGATACTTCTGTCGTCTGAGTGAGGGATTACTTACTCCGCCCACTAAAGGAAAGGCAACCGCCGCTCTTCATCTGGTCCTGTAGTCCTTCATCCTTCTCATGTGGTCCTCCCTCGTCATCTTCTTCTTCATCGTCGTCAAGGAGATCCTGGAAGTCCCCCGCCAGGCGCGAGGGAAGGCAGTCCTGCCGGGCAGTCGGGCTCCTCCTCTTCCTGCTCCTCCTGGTGGACTCTTCTGGTTTCTGGGGCCGGAGCTTCTTCAGGACGTTCCACAGCTAAAGAGAGGGTGAGAGGACAGGAAGACCAAAGGACAGACACGGGAGAACAGTCCTGCCAACTGCTATAAGACTATAATAAATCACCTCTGACCTTATCCTTCTTAAACTCATCAATAACCCTTTCACTGTATATACACTCTATAGACTTTGCATTTTCTGTATCATCTAATTTTCTTAAATTGAATATTTCCTTCTCTGCTATTTTATTGTATATATTGTGTGTTTACTCTGTAACCTTGCTTCTACAACCAAATTTCCCCCTGTGGATGAATAAAGTATCTGTTCATCGCTCTATCTATCCGTCCATCTGTCTATCTATCTATCTATCTATCTATCTATCTGTCCATCTATCTGTCTATCTATCTATTTATCTATCTATCTATCAATTTTCCTCGGTCTGTCTGTTGCAAAGTATCTTTTCACATACAAGGAATGTGTCATGGCGGGTGGTGCAACATAAGACAATAACATTAAACAATCAACAATCAACAAAGTGCAAGAATTGTAACATATTACATTTACAGTAGAATATAAAATAAAGTGCACATACAAACCAATAACAGTACTTTAAACAGTGTAAGTTTACAGGGACAAGTGTATTACTTACCTGATAACTTACCTGCGGCCCGGTCCGCGTCGGCGCTGTCGGAGCCTCATTCGCACGAGTCGGCCGAGTCGGAGTCGGATGAGTCTCAGCCGGGCCTCGTCTGGTGGCAAAAGGCCCAAGACACCCACCAAACCCACATACGCATTGTTAAACTGATATTGTGCAACGTTACCTCCCGGGGGCGGGGGCTAGGGAGCTCCAACGTCGTCGGCACCAGCTGCAGGGAAACATTTAAACAGGATTCGTCATGCCATGAAATATTTCTGGATTACATTGAGCAATAATAGATTCAGATTCCAGCTGCTAATCAATCAGTTAGCAGGTCAATGTACAACCGTTTAGACTCGTGAGCCACACCTTCCAGACTAAACAATGATTCATATCTTCTCACTTTCCCCTTTTCAGAAATGTCATGGTAAAAATCTGTAATATTTGATACCCTCTAAACAAAATAACAGTGTTTTAAATCCACTACACGAATAGTTAACACATACCACAGATATCCAGTGACTTTTAAGACATTCCGGTCCTCAAATAATCATTTTACACTGAGAAACCTCCACCACATCTGTATTTCTCAAACAGGCCCCTTGACATTGTGAACTGTTCAACTATAAACTCAAAAGGTTTCACTGATTTCTCAACTGAGAACGTTTTAAATGGTTTTAAGGTAAGAATAAATAACAAATATGCTAAATATAAATATAAAACGTACCTCCGGGCCGCGCGTACGAGTGGTCCACCATTCTCCGGCTTCTCGGTGGTCCACGAAACAGGAAGTCAGGAGCTAGAAGGAGATTCAAGGATAACTTTCAGTTAGCGGTCAACAGCTCGAGGAGTTAGCTTCACAGCTCTGGTCAACAAGAGGCTTCAAGCTCGGGTTGAGGTCAAAGTGCAAAGGGGCCGAGGCGGTTTATATAGCCTCGGCCAGGTCGTTACCATGGCAATGCGTGCGTCTTGCTTGCGTGCCCACAACTTAAATATCTGGATCATTTTCAAATTCAAAGAGGGGCATCTGAATATGAATACCCTAAAGTTTGGGACCGATAGCTCTGAGATAAGGGCCCCAAAAACAGGTCCATGCGAACGTTATGGTATCCACAGATCTCACGGACAGATGCATTTGATAAAAAGTTGAATAGTTGATTGGACCTGTATGCGGCTAACTCTCTTAAGGTGGTGAGAGTTTACGAGTTTTAATTAATGTATTGTCACCTAAAGAAAGAAAATAAAGGAGCGTCACCAGTCTTCAGGGTTCCGTTACAATGCCTATTGCGTCATAATACGCAGGCGAAACATATAAAATAATAAATAAGACTAGAGGACGCGTTTTCCAATTCAAAACAGCATTGTAGAAAAGAGAGATAACAAACCGCAAAGATACGTTGATTAGAGACGTATTTGTACGTCAAATACAAACGTAATCTGGAGATAAATACGTTTCAGTCAAACGTGACTGTAAATTACGTTTTAGTTCTGGGGGACGTGGTTTCTGTGATCCGGGGTTGGTTAAACCACGCGCGTCATGACGCACCGTGAAACATGGCGATATCAACCCAACACGACCACAGTAACCTCTTTCCTTCATAACTCATTATCCTCCACTTCACGAGGTGCATCTCAGAGCGCGTGCAGGAGACGCTGGAGGCAGCGCGCGCTCGTGCACTCCCATCAGTTAACTTAACAAACAAAGCACCGCGACAACGAGCGCAGAGCATGTCATGTTAAATAAATCACTTCAATATGATAAAGTAAAAGGAGCAGACGTGTGTACAATAAGGCCCGTTTCAACGCTCACAACAGAGCAGCTCCGGGTCACGCGCAGCTCAGGTCAGGTGACGCCCGCGCGTTTCATATGGTTACCATGGTGCCGAGTTTATGCATTTTACAGAGTATATTTGAGAATTCTATAAAAATGGTTCAGGCGCCATCTTTTTTCGGTAATTACAAAGTTACATTTCAACGTTTTGATGCTTTAAAACACAAATAAAAGGGGTTTCGAGGCTTTGCACTAATTGTCAACACATTCCGCACATCTCCCGAAATGTTCAAGACAGTCTGCAGCTCAAATCTCATTTTACACGACGAATCATCGACTGTCAACATTCTAAACGTTAAAACTCAAAAGGTTTCACTGATTTCTAAACTGAGAACACTTTTATGGATTTAAGGGGATACGTTAATAATAAAAATGCTAAATTAAATGTAGAAATGGTCTTACCTTATGGTCCAAATCACAGCCCGGTCGCTTCAGCAGGGGCTCGTCCTCGGTTCTCGGTCGTCGGAGGGCCTTCCTCGGGGTCTCGGGTCTCTCGTAGTCCGGATCTCGTGTAGTTCTGTTCGCCAACAAGTTTAGTTTCCAACAAAAAGTCTCAAGCAGTGCAAAAGTCTCAGTTTCCTTCACAGGTCTGGGTTCACAGGAGGGTTCACAGGTGAGGTCCGCTCGCGTCAAAGTCCAAAGTGCAAAGGGGAGAATCAGAACGTCCGCGGCCTTAAATACCCTCGGTCCGGTTTCCATGGCATTGACGCACGTGCGTGCGTGCGTTTAAGCAATTAAGAGACATATTAATTATTTCCCCCCATGTTTTTTAATTATATATTTGATTCATACGAGTTATTATTATTATTATATTATTTCTTAGTGATCTGTTGCTATTCAGTACAGATGTATAAGCTGTAAAGCCAAAATGGATGCTAAATGAAATATATATCATATATTATTATCTTATTTTTTAAGAGGGATCATTTACAGTTAAAACATAAATGTCACCATTTGATGCACTGCACCAGATTGTAGTTTCAGCTATTTAGCATCTGTAGTCTCTTGACAGACCATAACACACATACAACAATAACAGTACAGGATGAGACACACTGCAACAGTATATGTAAGAATAAAACAAATAATGTATTCTTTTATTTGGAAATATTGACAGTTACAGAACACAGTAAACATTAATTGATATTTCCATTGTTTATCATCTTTTTGTTGAAATATCAGATAACAAACCCAATATATCCAGAAATTAAATGACAATATGAGTTCTTCTTCTTCTTTGAGGACGGCCAACCTATTCTACCACATGACTTGGGGAAAAGACACAACTGAACATCAGAAATAGGATATTGTAATTCTATAACTGGCAAATCTCCGGCTCAAGATTTATTTCCCAGGGACGTAGACACATTTGTTCTTCATTAATCAGTATTTAAGAATAAAACGTACTCTCTCCGTCATCAATTCCCCCCAAATGTGTTTGGATATCTGTGAGGGCATTTATTTGAGTTCTTGTGAGAATTTCGCCTCGACATGCTCCACGGCGCTCACAAGCTCACAAGCTCCCGCTACAAAGATCAATCTTATATGAGTAATTGCAGAGGCTGAAAAGAGTCAACGCAAGAAAAAACACTTGTAATAACTACTTACTAACCCAGAGTGAGTTCATGCCGGGAAATATCAGACTTCTGTAAACACGTTATAAAGCCTCAGTCTGATATATTCTGGCATGACTTCACTCTCGGTTAGTAAGTAGTTAGTAGGTGTTGTTTTTTCTTGCGTTTAATCTTTTCAGCCGAGCGGTCGAGGTTAGTAAGTTGTTTATTATATGGCATTCTTTCGCTCCTATTGTTTTGTAAATGAAAACAAATTGTAATATGTCATTTTGTTCAGCTCTCATGTCTTCTCACGACACAATGTGTTTCAGGTGTTTCGTAACAACCAATTACTTGCTCACTTCAAGTTACAGTGATCAAGAGAAAAATCATTTTGCAGAGGGGTGCCCTTTTTTGGGAGTTTGAGCACCTGCCCCCCAAAATATCTATGCACGTGCCTGCCTAACAGGACCCTGTCCTCGTGGGCACAATGCAGCACCCCAAGGGAAAGACAAATATGGCATCTCAACAACACACTTTAAGACACACACATTATTTCACGGGGTACAAACAGACAAATATAGATCCCAAACTGTTTCTGTATGAACTGACCACAGTCCCTCTTTCTGGAAAGTTCTTTTGTTGAGGATGCTTGTGAGCATTTGAAGAGTGTTTTGAGTAAGAAGTTGAAAGTCACCTTGGGTTTTGTTGACACAATAAAACCAGACAATTTGATGATGAAACAAGTCAGCAGTCAAATCTGAACGATTACCTTCAGGGCATCTTTGAGTGGAAAAAGGAATAAAATAAACATCAATAATATAAAATAAAAGTTTCATTTAGCTTTTTATTGTATTTCCCTCTGGTTTATGACTTCACACTTCACAGTTGCATAGCCACACATTTGCTGGTGTGGTATATTCTTGACAGGAAGACGAAAAGCGTCTTTGCAGAAGCCGCACACCTAGAAGTCAAAAGGAAGTGAAAACCCATGAAGATACACAACTTCACATAGCCTCTTATGCACTTAATACTGTGATATTCACTCATCCCCCTGATCTGACCTTGAACATGTGCATTATATTCCTTAAGAGATACAAACGTATAATGCGTTTTAGATTAAGACTCATCCCTGAATCTGAAGTCCATCGAATAACTCCATGAGTAAGCTGACTGACATGCTGCATCAGAAAAGCAATGAGAACACATCCCTATCTTGATAGAGCTACATCGTGTACAGGTCAACATATATAGAGACAACAGTGTTTACAATACTCCCTTACCTGACGGTAGCTCTATTTGGGTCACATCCATCATAGGTAGTCCAGTCTAAAGGCGTCTCCGTGTCCACTGCCACTGCAGGATCCTGATTGTGTGTCACCTGGAATTCAGATTGAAAAAAAGACTGCATTTAGAAATTATAGTAATGATGTATGTTGAGATACTCACAAGTTACCAAAGTGACTTTATTTGAAAAGTCTATTAAACGGCAAATAACTTATAGCAGTGTGCCTATTCTAAAGTCTAACAAGAACATATAGGGGGCTGCACTGATTCATATTCAAAATACACTATAAAACTAGTGCTGTGAAAAATAACGCGTTAACTCAGTTAATTCAATTTCAGGTTTAACTAGTTATTTATTTTTAACGCATTTAACGCATGCGCAGAATGAGCTTCCAATCCGTCTGTTGTTGGTCGTCGGGACGAAAAAAAAGTCACTTGCAAAATGAGCTTCCAATACACCACTTCAATCTGAACTATGTCCGCTCTCATGCAGACGGTCTGTTCATCGGTAATGATCCTTCCGCAGGTTCACCTACGGAAACCTTGTTACGACTTTTACTTCCTGTAGATCAGGGTCTCAACACGTCGATCGCGACCTGCCAGTCGATCGCGGCGTAGTGTTGGTAGATCGTGACATTAAAAGATTGGCCCGCCCCCTGACATGTTCTCTATAGCACGTCTTTGTTCTTTTATTACGCGTTGCGTTAACACTTATCGATCTCCGTCTCGCACGCCACAGAGCTCCGTGCGCGCGCATCGGGACCGAGCAAAAAAAAAGTCACTTGTCAATCTGTCCGTGTCCGGGCCGGTGAGGTTTCAGCTTTGCAGCGGTGTCCCCGCCGTCCCTTTCATCACGGCCCAGTTCATGAAGAAAACCCACACAGTCAGTTTGCCTCAGCAGCTGCTAGAGGAAGACTAGAGGCCTTTAGATTGTATCATGGTGGAGTTCATGGTTGACAAACAAGAGAAAAATGTTCTGTTTAACCCTCCTGTTACCTTTACATTTACTAACATATTTTACCCTCGGGTCAATTTGACCCCAGCAATTAAAACCTCCAGAAAATTATTAGAATTAATATTGCTTCCCAAGTTTAAGTGTGAGGTACTTTATGTTTGTTTGTTGGCTACCTAAATAGCCCTTTAAATAAATAAAAAAGTTGATATTTCTTATATGTTTGACAGTGAAAAACAGCCTGGGGTCAAATTGACCCCAAAGAACACCGACATTAAACATTGAATGGGGTCAAATTGACCCGAAAGGTAACAGGAGGGTTAAACATTCTGTTTAGGATGAAGATGTATTAATGTTCCATATGGAAAACTGCTAAATAACTGCTGAGTTGCAGCACCATTGTATAGAAGAATGTATAAATGTATATATCCGTCTTTGTCATAAATCTCTATGTTCTCACAAAATATACGAGAATATCGGTAATATGTGATTAATCATGATTAATCCACAAAAACCTGTGATTAACCAGATTTTTGGGGGGGTTTTTTGGGTTTTTTTTTTTTTTTAAAAAAAAGGGGAAAAAAAAAAAAAAAACCCGGGAAAAAAAAAAATTTTTTAAAAAAAACTCCCCCCCCCCCAAAAAAAAAAACCCCCGGAAAACCCCCCCCCCCCCTTTTTTTTTTTTTTAAAATTTTTTTTAAATTTTTTTTTTTTTTTTTAAAAAAATTTTTTTTTAAAAAAACTTTTTTTTAAAAAAAAAACCCTTTTTTAAATTTTTTTTTTTAAAAAAAATAAAAAAAAAATTAGAAAAAAAAATTTTTTTTTTTTTAAAAAAAAAAAAAAAAAATTTTTTTTTTCTTTTTTTTTTTTTGTTTTTAAAAAAAAAAGGGTTTTTTTTTTTCCCCCTTTTTTTTTTTTTTTTCCCCCCCCCTTTTTTTTTTTTAAAAAAACCAAAAAAAATTTTAAATAAAATTTTTTAAAAAGGGGGGAAAAAAAAAAAACAAAAAAAAAAAAAATTTTTTTTTAAAAAAAAAATTTTTTCCCCCCGGGCCCAAAAAAGGGGGGGCCCCCCCCAAACGGAATAAAAAAAAAAAAAAAACCCCCCCCTTTTTTTTTTTTTTCCCAAAAAAAAATTTTTTTTTTAATTTTCCCCCCCCCTTTTTTTTTTTTTTTTTTTTCCCCTTTTTTCCCTTTTTTTTTTTTTTAAAAAAAAATTTTTTTTAAAACCCAAAAAAAAAGGGGCGGTTTTTTTTTTTTTTTTAAAAAAAATTTTTTTTTTTAAAAAAATTCCCTTGGTTTTTAAAATTTGCCCTTTTTTAAACCCCCAAAAAAATTTTTTTTTTTCCCCCCCTTTTTTTTTTTTCCCCTTAAAATTTCCCCCCGGGAAAAAAGGGGAAGGGGGAAAAAAAAAATTTTTTTAAAAAAAAAAAATTTTTGGGGGGTTTTTTTAACCAAAAATCCCCCCCCGGGGCCCCCCCCCCGGGGGGGCCCCCCCGGGGGGGAAACCAACCCGGGCCTTAAAAGGTTTTTTTTTCCCTCGCTTGGGTTTTCCCCCAAAAAAAATTTTGGTTTGCCGGGGGGGGGGGGGTTTTTTTTTTTTCCCCCCCGGGGAAAAATTTTCCTCCCCTTCCCCTTTTTTTTCCCCCCCCAAAAAAAAATTTTTTCCCCCGGAAACCCCCCTTTTTTTTTTTGGGGGTTTTTTGGGAAAAAAATTTGGGGGGTTTTTTTTGGGGGGTTTTGGGGGTTTTAAAACTTTCCCCAAAACCCCAAAAAATAAAAAAAAAAAAAATTTTCCCCCCCCCCCCCCCCCCAAAAAAGTTTCACAGATACAACCCGCCGACATAAAACGGGAAACACGTGAATAATATATAGCTTTCTTACGTGTATCGCAAGGTTTGGAGACGCGAGGGAGCTTCTGATCTCGTCTGTACATGGGACAGCCCGAGAGCTCAACTGATAGCTACTATAGCTAGCATGAGCAGCTAGCGATCTTGTCAAACAAAGTAGTACCATCTTAATAATGGAGAAACGGTTTTTGCTACAGTTGCAACCCACGTGTGTTTAGAGTAAGAACACGTCTAATGAACTAAGTCATATTTAAGAAAGTAAACCTACCTTGGAGAAGAAGTTCATGAGTTAGACCAGGCCCCTGTCACTTTCTCTATAGCGCCACATTACAGCAGCAGCATGTCATTTCTGTGTTAACGTGTCGCGTGCGCCGCAGAGCTCCGACACCGGTTTGCGCGCATCGGGACGGAGCAAAGAAAAAGTCACTAAAGTAGTCTTGGTGTTGCTTGAAGTCCAGTCTCGGTCTCGTCTCTTCTCCCCCCGCCTCACCCAGTCCGCCGCGTGCTCGCTTCAATTGTTGTTGTTGAAGTTCCGTAAGTTTTAACGGCCGCTAACTCATCATGTTGGGGATGGTATTCTGTCATGTTCATAGTCTTCGTACTTTTAGGAATAACGATGTGAGAACAAAAACTATTTTTAACAATAAGTTAAAAGTTAAGCCCAACACACCATCTTAGATTTAATTCAAGTGACCGCACTGAGCTCAACTCTCCTGCGGGGTTCGAACCCACGAACCCAGAGGAGGCTCTGCTCCAAGTGCGAGTGTTTATTCCGCTACACTAGCGTGTTAATTGCAATTAATTCACAGGCATCGCAATTCTTGGTAGATTCTTACATCGAACTCCTGCAGCGGGACCTTCTGCTCCAGAAGGCCCCTCATCATGCGGACCACAGTGTTGAGCTGCGGGCCCGTGTACTGGCCATCGGGGACCACCTTGATGAGGGGCAAAGAGGTCAGCTCATCCTGGGTGATGTTTGGCCTGCCTGGAATTGGGGGAAACAGTTAAAGCAGATTTGCGAGAAAAATTGCCCCAAAAGATGTTTTGTCAATAAAGACAAATCTTAAATGTGAAACACATATTAGGCTAATGTTTGACCCATGACTTCCTCTTTATTTTAGACTCCATTCTCACTGCACGAAAATGCATTAAATGTTGAATCTAGATCTCTTTGCCAACCCAGATTATGTATTCCCTTCCTCACATTAAATCAAATTAAACCAAAGCGCTTTACCGCCTCTCGATTCAGAGTTCATGTTTTCAATTGGCAGCTCATCACTCCCCACGTGATCTCATCTTCCTCCTGCTGTCCAACACTCATTTGCAGATAGCTGTCAATTAAAAAACATAACCAGTGAGAAGCTTATTAATATATTCAGAGCTACGAGTGAACCCGAGAATCAGAATCCTACTTTTCATTCCTCGGATCGCCTTCCACTTCCACCCCTGAACTCTATTTTGAAAGAATAAAATTAAAAATCAATCATCTGCTGCATTTAGCTTCAGAGAGTTTCATCAAGATGGAAAGATTAGAATTGAACCTCAGGGAGTCTTCAAAGAAGAGTCATCGCAGTCGGTGTCCTCGAAAGTTTAGGCGCGCGCCTCTCTTGTGTCCGAGTGGATCCTCTTCATAGTCTGTACACAAGAGTGCGGCGCAGAGTTTGTGAAGGCAACAATCGTATTATGAGATATACACAAGTCAAATTAAACAACACTCATGGTTCTACAGAGACTTCTAGCCTGCACGCACTTATTGGTGGTAGAACAGGGCAGCTGCCGGTTTTCAGCTCATTACGGAGAGGAAACAGAGTCTTTGCTCCACTGTCCTCACTCACATCTGAAAGCAGCAAGAAGGAGCGTGGGTGTGCAGAATATTAATAATAATGATGGCACTATCACATTTTGTTACAGTATAATGACATCTTCGCAAAATGAGACAAACAGATTCCACGCTCTGCGTCTCTTGCCTGTGTTTCCATTGCACTTGTCCGAGTTGATGGGCAGATAGGCCATGTGTGTTTTGGGTTCTGGTCGGGCGGTCTGGACACGATGAGATGCACCGGCCTTTAGCTTACGGATGGTGGTGACGGCTTTGGTGGTGGGACACGCCGGTCATGAGTTCCTCATTCACCTGCAAGAGACATCACAACGCTTGACACACGTGGAGGAAGAAAGACAAAGCATGCAGGATAAATGCTCAGCAGATTGAACGCTTTGCATTTGTGTTATTTTGTTTGTGTACAGTTCATAGGGTGGGCAGAGGTCACAGTAAATGATATAAATATTAACTTAAATAGTAGTCCATATATCAATACGCACTTGACTTCGAGCAGCAGAGGTGAAATATAACTCACTTTCAGCAGCCGGTCTCCCACTTGCAGTTCCCTGAGGTCTCATAGTCCTCCCGGGTGATGGACTTCACAAAGATCCCCTCTCTCCTCCAATCACAGAGAACCCCAGACCTCCGCCTGCAGCTTCTCCAGGTCCAGATGTATGATCTCCTCCTGCACGGCAATAAAAGAAAAGTGGATTCATACTTTAATCTGTGATCAAACTTGAGATCGATTTATCGTCTGGCAGTGACGTTATATTCACAAGAAGAAATACAAATGTATTTCTAAACTTACCCTGAAGGACAAATTGCTGCTAGACTCTCTGTATCGCTGGATCTTCTTCTTTCAGAAACCTGAAACAGAAAACAAATTATATGCAAAATAATAGACACAATCAGCATTTTATCATATTTATTAACAAGTCACGCCTTTAAAATCAAAAGCATACCATTCATGCTGGATGAAACTTTGGGGCTAACGTTGTTATTAAGAAAAGAGACACTCTTCTGCCAGGGGAGACGGGCTTTCCATCCTTTGAGGAAATAAAAATGATAAAATGACTTGTTTTAATGCCATTCAGATAACATGACAAATCCCATTCAGGCTACAATGCCGCCATTCTTTTCTCGACTACCGTGGCTTTGAGGTGTGAGGTCGCGAGCGACAGGTCCATCAGTCTGCTGCTCACTGAGAGTCGCCCCGCGTGGGAGCCCGCTGATGTAGTGGATTAGATCGAGTGTTCTGGCTGCCCTCCTCAAGGCCAGTGAACCGGGAACGACGCCCTCACAAACAAGACGTCGTATATACTGTCACAGCCGCCATCCAGCACCAAACCTGGCAATAGAACCACATGTGGAACAATCAGGACTTGACGGACGATTTTAGATCTGGGAAATCTGAGAAGACCGATGAAAAGAGCCAGACGTGTTGTGTTCTGCACTCAGTGGTTCTTGACTGCCCTTGAAGCGCGGTCAGGCAGCAGATGGGCTTTATGGGGGCTTGGGGCCCCAGGACTCCTCCCTACCACCAAGTCGACCACGCGAGGCGCACAAGCACAAGGTTGACCACCTCGGTGTGGCCCATGTTGCTCACATCTGTGTTGTTCACCTGCAGAGGGAAAATAAAACAAGTCACGCTCCGAATTTAAAGGAACTGTCGTTCGCCTGTTTGCTTGAGACGCTATTCCCAAAAATGAAACTATATCGGGTTGAAACCAAAGTATTTCGTTGACTTTAATGCACCAACAACACAGGCGGAAACATTGTAGGCTGTGATCAGATTAAGGGAATGAGGGTGAATATCAGAATCATCCGGTCCCTGGGCCTCAGGGTTCCGTCTCCTTTGGCTGGATCCTGCACGATGTCGTGGATGTAACATCCGTGGTCGCTTACCTTTTGTGAGGGTGAAGCCCAGGCTGCCCTTTTCCACTTCACTAACGAGACCCTGAGCTCCACCTCCAGAAACAGAGATGCATCTCAGTGAGAGAAGTTACCTGGGTCTGAAGACACCGTGACTTTTCTTCTTTACTCGCTCCTTACCGGGACAAAGTCCTCCATGTCCTGTCCGTTGCCGGGCAGGGTGAGGTTTAACGGCAGAGGCAGTGGGGGAGGGAGGGGATCCGGGCTAAAGTGGGGGGAGGACACCATATGCAGGATGGATGACTCCAGATCAGCTGCCACGGGGATGGAGCAAACCTATCCAAACAACCGTGAAGGGAATAAATATGACATATCAGAGAATACAATAAATACGGATGATATGAGGATTATTTAAACATTCTTCAAGTACCTCTTGCTGTGGTCCGAGCTGGTCAGCGACAGGTTTGGGGAGTAGAAGGCCGAGTTGACGGTGTCGCCAGTTGACCGGTGCTGTCGTGAGCGACCCAGCCCCAGGTTGCCGCCGGGGTGTGGTGGTAGACACCTGCTCCCAGGTGCCTGCGCTCCACCGGCTGGCGCTGAAGGCTTCCCTCCACCTCCTCATCCCCGCCGGTGCTGTCGCTGTAGCTGTTGTGTCGGCCGGGATTTGAGCAGCATCCTCCAGGGCGCCTCCATGAGGACCTGACTCTTGCTGCCCCTGCGACTCGGAGGAGACTTTGCCCCGCAAGCTCAGGCTGGACTCCACCTGGGTCACCGGCTGCTTTCGTGGGGACGGCATGGGCGTCTGGGAAGAAGTCATAGTTTCAATGAAGTTACCAGTCACTGGCTCTTGAAATGTCCACAGAGTAGTCGGCAGACAAAAAGAAGAAAAGAAGAATTTACTGACTCACCAAAGCTGAAGGCCCATTTCAGGGAGAAACCCCGCACTGGTCTACAGAGGAGCAGAGTCACCTCCTGTCCTGTTCCTCTCAGGGGCGATATCTCCATGTGAAGGAACCAGTAACCAGACCAATGAGAGGACAGATCAGAGCAGTTAAAGGAACTGTGACCGACATCCTACTCACATGTTGCAGAGTCCTTTGAGGGGGGTCCGATTGACCCGCATGATGACGCCGCCACGCTGATGCGCCCGCCTCCGCAGCCGGCTGGCCAGGAAACAGCTTTTGACCCGCACCATGCTGACCCGGGGACTCCTCCGGGATGCTCTCCTCCCGACTGAAACTGAAGGCCAGACCTGACGTGTTCTTCAGCAGACGCACGTCAAACACATTGTCTGTGGGAACAAAGATGTGCAGGTTGGAGTTATTTATCGCGTGCCGGATCTCTTGGCCAACTTCGCTCCCAGGATCCTGCAGAGGATAGGAGTGTAAAGATGGTGGTGGGACAAAGTCATTGAGAACACGTACACATTAAAGGTGGATTTACTATTACAAATAGTACAATCATATGTAGCTATTAGAAAAGGCTGCTCCGTAGCACCTGTTAGGGCTCAGGCCAAAGTTTGACACCAGAAAATTCCTCTTATTAAAAAAGAAAGGCCCAAATTGTTTGGATTTTAATAAAGTACTTGTGTACATTTAAAGCGTTTTAGGGGCCTTCATTTGTTCCGCCTCTCCAAAAAGAGTTGAAACGAGTCCAAATTGAGTGAATGAGCTATTGAGGATTCTGCAGTCTGAGTTACATAAATCAAGTGGCTATCTTTCAAAATGATAGTATTAAAAAAGGTACTTAATTTACATTGTGTGTTACTAATCAACCAGGAAACACTAAATGACAGATTCAGAATCAGACGGATGTGACGCAGCACATTTAAGCAATGCATGGTCTTCTACCAGGTCCCGAGCTCTCAATAGGCAGCAGTGTGCAGCTGAGGGGTTGTAATGAGATTACCAACAATAAATTACTTTGTTTAAAGAGAGAAACGTTGCTTAGTGTAACACTGTGAAAGAATACACAAGCTAAATGCTTCCTACTTACTTTAATTACAGGATGGGCTTACAGAATAGCGTAAAAAATACATTGGTCTAAATACAGGTGCCCAGCCTACTGAGACGACTAATTAGAGACATTAGGGTGTATTCAAATTGGTTACTTTAAAAAGTTGCTGAGTCAACCCATGCATTTATAATCCCCCAGCGTGTGTGCCGTGGGGTCGCCTCACCTCGTGTGATGAAGCTGTACTCGGGGCTTTCCTTGACCTCCAGCGGCGGCTCTTTATTCTTGCTCTGGTCTTGGTCGCCGGCTGCAGCGGGCCGACTGCACTGAGGCGTGTGGGGCGCTTGGACGCTGTCTGTAGGCGGGTGACCCTTCTCCAGCAGCAAGTGCACCGTCTGAGGGAGAAAGTTATTCACGCGGCGTTAGCGGGCAGTTAAACAGCTCGCCGGCCGGCCGCTGCGGGAAGAGGTCACCCCTCACCTGCCCCGTTTCTCGGAGCGCTTCCACCGCTTGGTGGTGAGTGGCTCCCTCCAGACTATTCCCATTGACAGCCACCACACGGTCACCTGAGCACGGGACAGACACCACGCGGTTAGGACACAGGAAGCGTTGGAATAGACTCGATGTGAGCTCGCCGCCACCTTTCTGTATCACACCGGAGCTCAGCTGCTCCTCTGGGGATGACAGCTTTGACGTAGATGCCTCCATGGCGAACGGTCGTGTTGACTCCTCCCTAAGAGAGGAGCACACCTCTTAGTCGAATCAGCCAAAGAGAAAATAGTTCCGTCTGTCTTTTCCATGGGGGGTGATGGAAGGGTGGAGGTTTTTTTTCTCATTTCAGGTGTAATTGCTAAAATGATAAATGCTTTGTCTTTACTGGTGGTTCATATATACATATATATATAATTATGTATATATATATATATGTGTATATGTATCTGCAATTAATTATACAATTTATTTATATATATATATATATAGTAGGTAAGTTATATAGACAATTACTTTATAAAAATATCAACCAAACTTCACAAGAGAAGCATATTTGGCAAAAACTTTCAAGTTTCCCTGCATTTAAAGATGTTTGTAATCTTTTAAATAAAAAATTAAATATATAGATATAAATATAATGTATATATAAATAATATATAATATAAATAATATATATATAATTTTTCTTAAGTATATCATTTCTTCATTCTTCAAAAGCTGGTTTTGGAATAACTTTGGAATAACATTACTTGGAAAAATGACCCAACAAATCATGAACCAGAACACGTTGACAACCAACGTGGCCATGTCCCAAATAATGTTCTTCATATTAGAAAACATATAAATATGAATGCCGACTTAATAATTTAGCTTAGACAAAAGCCTTTATCATATCACAAAAAATATATTTAAAAAAACCTCCACTATGATGTTATTAACAAAATTACTGAGAGGTTAAATATAAATAATCAAAGACAATGTGAAGTTCTATCCCGTGTCCATTTGGTTATGAATGACAGTCGTGATCATGGGTTTATGGTTACGTGAATTTCATGGTTATTTCATACACACTCAATCAGTTATTATTCTAAACCATTTATGACCGCCACCCTGGTCAGATGACACAAATCACATGGTCCGCTACTGAGTGTTATCAATGAGGAGCAAACATGTAGGAACGTGTTTGATCCTTAGTGGGAAGGGATTAAAGATACTAAGCAAAACGGAAGACGGAAGACGTACGAGAAGATTAAGGACGCTCCTATCTGTCAATCATGCTTGATGGGGACACAGATACGTCAACAAAAGAGTGTGAAATCATATATGCCAGGATCCTGCAACAAGGGAAACCAACAAATGTTTTGATTGGCTACATCGAAGTGCAACATGCACATGCTCAAGGTATGTTTTCTCTCAAATTATGTTTAAACTCAATACAGTAACTTCTGAAGAGTTCTTTGTTGTGAATGTTTTGCAGTTTATGAAGGCAAACAGGCACCATAATGATTAAGCTGTTAGGCTGGTGGTAGGACTAACACATAAATAATTGTGCACAATATGTGATTTCATTTTAAGGTGTATATGATGCCACCAAAGAGGCCTTCAAGAAACTAGGACAGAAACAGGGTGGTTAGACAAGACAGTTGCCATGGGAGCTGACGGCGCAGCTGTCAATCTTGATCGACGATAGTGCGCCCCTAAATGTTCTTGCTTTGCGCCAAAATTTTAAGTTAGGGGCCACTGTGCTCCTAGTAAAAAAAGTGAGTCTGGAGCCCTGTCTTATAGCTGACATCAAACGTGGGCTCATTCCTAGAACACATATGAATGAGAAGGAACAATGAATATGTGTTGTGATTGTGCACATACAACAGAATGCAGATTGAATGTTTACTTCTGCAATGTTAAGTTAGTAGCTCCTTGAAATGCAATATAATAAATAACTTACTGGTCTTTCTCTGGTTTTTCAGGCCTCGTCAAAAACCTGGTGTACTGATTATAACAGCCTTTGTGGCACTGCACCTCCAGAGCCACACAGTCTTTGTCTTTTATATGCAAAAGAATACTTTGGTCCTCCTTCAACTCGGCAGCTTTCTGCTATTGGCCTTAACAAAACAAAAAGGATAGCTCAATGAGTTTGTTGACATATCGCACACATAATTGTACCTTTCAGTCACTCAACCAGTGTGTGTGTGTGTGTGTTTACCTGCTGTTAATGTTTCAGCCTTTGACAGAGTATCCCTTTGTCGTTTGCCTGCTCGGTTGACGAACTTCTCCTTTTTTTGGCAAATTATGCAGGGCAGGAAGAACAGGGCCAGAGCCTGCGACTGGCAGCCCTGACCTGGATCGCAGTTTCTTTGTTGGACTCGTGCCGCTAGAAGTCGATGGAATGGCCTCGTGGTCTTCCGTCGCTTCTCGTCTCTCACGTGCGAGACGTCTTTCCACCTTGCCATGGATTTTTGTCCGTAAATCTACGGTAGCACGGGTGATGGAAGCCAGCATCCTCGGGGAATATTGTCAAACTCCACATCAACAGTGTTTGAAGTTCTCAGCCACGTCCCGGACTCACCGTCCAACCCGAGCCACGTTTGTAGGTTTGTCCTGTATGTATTCCATCGCAGTGGTGAAATAATGTACCTCCTCGTGCTTGACTGAAGTAATATGCAAAACAATGTTTGTTTTTGATTTATTAATATATTCCGTGTATTTTCTTGTCTTCCGCACTGCTCGAGGACGCCACCTTGCCATTCTGTTGACAAAAGCAGCTACCTCATTGGTGTAGACCGATCACGTGTCGAACCGTGCCACCACCGTGACCAAGATCCTATTACGCTCTGGAAGAAACTAGTTCGCATAAAACATAGTTGCATCGAGAATCGAAGGCAAATTCATGACGGACTTTTTTGATTGCATAAGCACGACTCTTTCTTTTTTATGAACTAAATATTGTGTCGATGCGCGACTGTGGAGCGGGATTCATTTTCTAAAGGACTTTTCATGGTTCACCTTGCGGCCTACTAACAGTGCTTCGGTACACGGCCCTAATCCGATGAGACTTTACCATTACCCACAATGCTACGGGGCAGCCAACTCCCAACTCCGCCACATCAAAGAGCAAATAACTTGACAACTAAAGCATTGAGAAACGTGCGGACGGTTTCTGTGAAGTGACCGTGAGTTCTGAAATATATGAGACACGTCAACAACAACAACAAATTTAAATAATTTGCACCGTGACTGAGAATGCCCTGTCAGATTGCGCTTAGCCTTGGAAAACAGTCCTGATCTCACGCAATGCATTGTGGGTAATTCTTCCTCACAGGGGCTCCACTGAGTAAGCAACAGTTAAGGCTGAACACTATTTTTAAGTTAAAATAAAATGCAAATACTTTTATAGTACATATAATATGAACAAAATTATAAATAAAATATATATTGAATTATTATTATTTATTTTCTTCTTCTTCATTTTTTTCCACAATGCAAATACTTTTATAGTATAAATATATAATACACATGTTTCTATACATGTTTTTTTATACACATATGTTTTACATATATGTTTTATATATAATGTATATATACATTTATATGTATATGTATATATATGCATATATATATTTATATATATATGATTTACAACATTCAACCTATAACCTGCTCTTCTTTAGTAGTACTGTCCGTTAGATCTTTCCCCCGGATGGGGAGGGATTAGGCTGCAAATCGCTGAGGTCAGGGTTATACAAGGCCAGGTTGGTGATGATTCATGTGGAGGAATGGTTGAGGTCAGGGTTGAGGTCAGGGTTAGGCCTAAGGTAAACTGTGTTCAAGGAGAAAGGTTATGGGTTGAATTTGAAAGTAAATTGCAGGATTCAGGTTTTAAGAGGATAACGTGATTGTATTCAAAGTGGTTGAGGTCGGGGTTGAGGTCAAGTTTAGTGTAAATTAAATTATGTGAGAGGAGGGTGGCTGGGGTTAGCCAGGATCATAATATGCATAATATAAAACATATAGCTCTTCAATACTAAAAGAGAATTTAAAGGAACATTTCCTTTTCTCAAAACCATTTCCAATTTGTGAATTTAGATATTTAACAAACAGTGTTTAGTGCAGAATATATATGTATATATATAAATATATACAAAAAATATATATGTGTGTGTTTAGTATGTATACATTTATATATATATATAAATACATTAAAATATATATATGTATATGTGTGTGTGTTTAGCATATATACATTTATATATATATATATAAATACATTAAAATATATATATGTACAGGACACAGATGAATTATTTTTCACGCACTTAAAAATAAAATGGTGCACGCACCTGATTTGCCGACAATGGTTCGAAGCTGAGCTGCAAGCCTTTATTCTGATTATTGCTGATTATGGCTTACAGCTCAAGAAAGTCCAAATCCATCTCCAAACACAGAATATCATGAAAAAAGATACCAGCAGGGCATTAAACAACCACTTGAATTGTCTAATTAACCTCAAACACCCGCAAGGGTTTCCTGAGCCTTGACAAACACTCAGCTGTTATATAAATCTTTTTTTTTTTTACTTGGTCTGAGGAAATACAAACTTAAGAGATAGGATTTTAGAGTTTTCTTAAGCTGTAAGCCATAATCAGCAATACAAAAGAATAAAAGGCTTGCAATATTTCAGTTGATTTGTAAAGGAACCCAGGAATGCATGAGATACATTTTGTTTTTTTATTGCATTACAGAAAATAAAGAACTTTATCACAATATTCTAATTTTCTGAGACAGTCCTGTATATGTGTGTGTGTTTAGAATATATATATGTATTTATATATACTGCAAATAAACACTGTGTTCAATATATAAATTCAAGGCAAGTTGCACAAATCTGGGGGATTTAATTGTGTATATTTCAGGTACTGATTGAGGGCAGTGATTTGTCAATGACACACAGCATTTATTTTGTGTTTGATATAGATAAAGATCTTAGTGGATAGTTCAACTGTTTCCACTTTGCTTTTTGCATAACTCACAGAAACACAACACTGCTCTGTGACAAGCCTGGGCCCCATCCAGAGGCTGGATGTTGTACAGGATGCAGTCTGACACTTTTGGCCAATGATGTTCATTAGACTCAAAGACGCATAGTGCTGGAAAACACCATCCTGTGCTGTTTGTTGTTATGCAGATGGGCAGTTCAGGGCCGCTTTGAGATCTAATAAATATCCTTATTGAGCCTTACGATACGAAAGCAATTGTCATTATAATGGCAACATGAAGACTATTAGGCAGTAGTCTTCAGATTTAAAGTGTTTTCATATATTTTTAGAACAAACTCAAACAGAAAACATGAACCAGACAATCATATTCAATTGTCTTCTTATTTCTTTGTGGATATTTATTGGACTATCAACAATTATTATATGTATTTTTGTTTTTCTTTGTTTGTGTGTCATTCTAAATTATACCTATTGATTTTGGTGTGTACCTACTTAGTACAGGCAATGCAGACAATTAGTAGTGAGAATAGTGAATATACTCTAGACACTGTCAAGCATCACAAGACACGCAATCCATTAACTCATGCACGTTTCACTGAGCCGACGCCACGTACGCACACGTGACCGTTAGATCATATTCTGTCATGGCGCCTACTTCCAGTAATAGCCAATATTTCCATCATTAAAAACAAGAGTCGCTATATTTATTGGCAAAACTAGTGCTCGAGCTGTCACGTGATCGTGTTTTGAAGGATGTTTTAGGTGACCGTCACGGAAGGAACCCACTAAGGTCGATGAGCTCGCCTAACATGGGACGGCTGAAACACCGCGTGACCTCAGGTGCCGAGGGCTGGGCTCTAACCCACAACCATCGGCACAGCGGCGCCGAATGAACTCTCGAGCATGCGCAGAACGGGAGGGATACTATTCAGCGCGTCATGTGACCAAGCCGCCGTTCTGACTGGGAGAGACGAGCAGCGGTTTTGCAACAAAACAATGAACAGATAAATAGTAATACATCACAGGTAATAATAATCAATTAAAATATTAGAAGAATACATAATATTAGTAATTTATAAAGAGAATCATCTAAAAGAGTTGAAAAATTTACAAATAATAAATCACTGTCTGTTCAATGCACTATTTAAACATTACCAACTGTATATTTAATACATGGTTATTATATATGAAACATCTATTATTATATAATCAATATATTATTATATACTATACGTTTCACAATGTCTTTTTAACCCTTGTGTTGCCTTCGGGTCAATTTGACTCGATTCAATGTTTCACCCTCCTGTCGCCTTGTCAATAATATGACCCAATTCAATGTTTAACCCTCCTGTTACCTTTATATTTACTAACATATTTTACCCTTGAGGTCAATATGACCCCAGCTATTAAAATCTCCAGAAAATTATTAGAATATTGTTTTCAAGTTTAAGGTGTGAGTACTTTATGTTTGTTTGTTGACTCCCGAAAGAACACACATTAAACATTGAATCGGGTCAAATTGACCCGAAGGCGACAGGAGGGTTAAATATTGAATCGGGTCAAAATGACTCGAAGGCAACACAAGGGTTAAGAGGATAACGTGATTGTATTCAAAGTGGTTGAGGTCAGGGTTGAGGTCAAGTTTAGGTGTAAATTAAATTATGTGAGAGGAGGGAGTGGCTGAGGTTAGGGCCAGGATCATAATATGCATAATACAGAACATATAGCTCTTCAATACTAAAAGAGAATTTAAAGGAACATTTCCTTTTCTTAAAACCATTTCCAATATGAGAATTTAGATATTTAACAAACAGTGTTTTGTGCAGAATATATATATATATATACAATATATGTATATATAATATATGTATATATATACAGGACTGTCTCAGAAAATTAGAATATTGTGATAAAGTTCTTTATTTTCTGTAATGCAATTAAAAAAACAAAAATGTCATGCATTCTGGATTCATTACAAATCAACTGAAATATTGCAAGCCTTTTATTCTTTTAATATTGCTGATTATGGCTTACAGCTTAAGAAAACTCTAAAATCCTATCTCATAAAATTTTAAGATTTCCTCAGACCAAGTTAAAAAAAAGATTTATAACAGCTGAGTGTTTGTTAAGGCTCAGGAAACCCTTGCAGGTGTTTCGAGTTAATTAGACAATTCAAGTGATTTGTTTAATACCCTACTAGTATACTTTTTCATGATATTCTAATATTTAGAGATAGGATATTTGAGTTTTCTTAAGCTGTAAGCCATAATCAGCAATAAATCAGAATAAAAGGCTTGCAATATTTCAGTTGATTTGTAATGAATCCAGAATGCATGACATTTTGTTTTTTGAATTGCATTACAGAAAATAAAGAACTTCATCACAATATTCTAATTTTCTGAGACAGTCCTGTATATGTGTGTGTGTGTGTTTAGTATGTATATATATAAATAAATGTAAAATATATATATGTGTGTGTGTTTAGTATATATATATTTATATATATGTAAATGAATTAAATATATATATGTGTGTGTTTAGTATAGATATATATTTATATATACTAAACATATATACTATATAACTTCCACCTCCACAGGGGCAGAAGTGAAGAGGCAGACTCCATTATTAAAAACAAGTTGTTTCTAAACTTAAAACTGTCTGGAAGAGACAAAAAGAAAACTCTCTTTACCGTGCAGGTGTTCTGGTGGCACGGGCCGCTCTTAAAAAAGCAGACACCTGCCACTCGATCACAAACTCACGCTCTTCTTCTTTTAGGCGTACACAAATAAAAGAAATGGGTCGGGATGAATCTGGGTACCAGGAGTATTTTATATTTGATGGACGAGTGTCGCACACAAGCTACTTGACTCAGTATGAACTCCATGAAGGTCCAGTGAAGAGCCGGAACCAGCTAATGCAGAATATACACACGTGCTACTTTATTAAAAGTGTTAATTAGATGATGGTTCATGCATTGAGTTCTTAATTACCATATACATATAATATGTGGACAAAAAATAACGCATACTCAATATATAATGCTGTTTTAAAACAATTCTGTGAACTAGAAGCTCAGTAATAAACAGAATTCAACAGCGTTAAGAACATATATATATTTACATTATATATAAAACATATATGTGGTATATTAAAAAACATGTATAGAAACACGTGTATTATTTATTTATACTATAAAAGTATTTGCATTGAGGGAAAAAAATGAAGAAGAAGAAAATTAATAATAATAATAATTCAATATATATTTTATTTATAATTTTGTTCATATTATATGTACTATAAAAGTATTTGCATTTTTATTTTTAACTTAAAAAATAGTGTTCAGCCTTAATTGTGGCTTACTCAGTGGAGCCCCCTGTGAGGAGAGAATTACCCACAATGCATTGCGTGAGATCAGGACTGTTTTCCAAAGCTAGCGCAATCGATTAGCATTCTCAGTCACGGTGCAAATTATTTAAATTTGTTGTTGTTGATGTGTCATATATTTCAGAGCTCACGGTCACTTCACAGAAACCGTCCATGACGTTTCAATGCTTTAGTTGTCAAGTTATTTGCTCTTTGATGTGGCGGAGTTGGGAGTTGGCTGCCCCGTAGCATTGTGGGTAATGGTAAAGTCTCATCGGATTAGGGCTGTGTACCGAAGCACTGTTAGGATGATTTGGATCTTTGTTGGTGTTACTTTCATTCCTCCTCTACTGCAGCAGTGGAGACAAATGAGTTGCAGTGCCGTTTCCAGCCACACCGACACGCTGTCGGACCGGAAGCTTCTGAAGCGGCCGTGAACAGGTGACCCTTTGAACGCCGACTGAACATCCGCCATCTTGGATCCACGTGACCGGCTCCTGGCTGCCAAAGGACCTGATTACACATCGCTGTCGGTTCAATGCACTATGTATTATTATTTTTTATGATATATAATAATTCATATTCATATATGTCACCCAATGTTTATGTAATATACTGTTATTAGATATTATTAGATATAGTATATATAATACATATATTATCGTATATATATTATGTTAACCAGTGTCTATTTAATACACTGTTATTATATATAGTATATAATAATACATATAATAGTATAATATATTATTATATATTATAAACTGAGTTAGGTTTAGGAGAAGGGTGAGCAGCGTCAGAAAGGAGAAGCCGGGATGCAGGAGTTCTCTTGAGGAGGATTTGCTTTGGTTCCCACGCTCCGTGTTGAACACCACACTGTAAAGGTCTGAGATAAGTGTGAGAGGAGATAGGCCCGCATGTGATGTGCTCTCCACACTCGCTGTGTTTCACGTGTTTGCTTGTTCCCGAATCCGCCCACGTCATGTTATGTGCCCTTGACGAAGACATAATCTACATAAGAACATTTCTTGGTCGAAGAAAAATTGAAACGCCTCGATATATAATGCTGTTTTAAAACAATACCGTTAACTAGAAGCTCAGTAATAAACAGAATTAAACAGCGTTAAGAAAAACTAAACATTTGTATCATAAAATGAACATAATTCTGTAAACATTTCAAAAAGTTTGGTTCCCTGACTTTGAGATTAATCCGTGAACAAAACTCATGAACTGGAAATCAAGGAATAACACAAATATCACACACTGGAACAATTTAATGTCAGAATATATTTCAATGGAAAAACTCACCTCACCTCTCATTTACAACAGAACAGAACACCACTACATCTGGTCATCATTCACTACATTTTACAAACATGACACCACTCATCTTATTGATTCGTTAATTCATCTTAATTCTTTTTTCTTCTTTTCTTGCCTGGAAACCAATTCAATTCCACGTACATGCATACGCTCATACATATACATCTGCCTTCATCCATGTATTTTTGTTTCTTTAAATAAAAAATAAAAAGTCACAGACATGTACATTATGCATTTTAATTTATTTATTTTAATTTGATTTAAATTGTTCTCAATAATAATAAAAAGAGATTCATCGGTGGATCTCTTGTGAGTTGTGATTTCCTCCTGTTGAAACTAATCACACAACGGATGGTTTTATTACGCCGCTTCCCTCTTACCTCTGTTCCTGTCTTTCTGTCCTGAGTCTATTAGGCTCTCTTATTATCCTCCTTGCACTCTTTCACACACAAACCGTGGACATTATTGTTAAATATCCCAGGTCAAGCTGGGCGACCAGAAGATAAAAAAGCCAGGTTCCCAGGCCCTGAGGAACAAGAGACTGAGGAGCATCCCGTCTGGTCACTCCCTGTGTCTCCTCCAACCAGAAGCTATTTGAACCCACCGCAGCCGCACGCCGCCTACGCCTGACTCCCAGAGCGCTTGATCCAGTCCATAGAGTGACACCGCCCAGCTCGTGGGTCACCATGTGTCCTTTACGCTCGTAATCGTCATGGTGATTCTTCTGGGCCTTTCAGTGGTGATTGCGTTTGTCTTGCAGCCGTCCGAGGAGGAAGCCGCGGCCTCTGCTAACTCTCCGGTTTCCCATCACAGGTCGGTCTTTAAAACCTTCTCTTCCGATCTCATGCTTCTTTTTTGTCCTCAGAGGTTATTATAGTTTAAGCCTCCAACATCAGATCACACATCACTGGATGTGTTTGCGCAACGCCTTTTTCTTTTTTTTGAGTTCAGGGATATTAAACATTCTGGGCTGGATTCAGTGTCACTGTGACCACTTGGTTTTGTCCAGAATGTTGTACGCAAACTGTTCTGCTCAAGCTTCAGCAGGAAATAAAGTATTTCAACATGGACCCAAAGCCAACATTTCTCTCTTGGCTTCGCTGCAAAGCTCTTCCCAGTTCACCGAGGGCCTTGAGAGAGCACGTCTGCAGCCGAACAAACGCACTTCATTTGTGTTCACACATTTTGTGACATGCAGAATTGTGCCTTGTATTTCTGTGTGTCTATGTTTCTTAATGGTATGCACCTGTGAATAACCTGAGTGGCATGATAAGTGCCAGGCGAGTCCTTGCAGTCCGTCAGGAAGGGCCTCCTCGGGCCCTCAACCTGCAGGCCGAGCCCGGCTGCGTGGGCTGGGCGAGGCGTCGGAATGCAATGGAGGTGGGCCTTCAGCGGCAGCGCTCACCGAGCCGAGACACGGCGAGTAAGTGGAACAAAGAATTCAGAGAAACCCGTGGGCCCACATCGTTTCCCCTTTTAATCCTTTGTACTTTTCACAGTCCAGCAAATAAAAGTGTCTCTTCTCTCTCATTGTCCTTCCAGCTCCAGCGGCCTCTGGCTCCTCTGTGTCGCCTGACGTTGGAAACAGCACGAGCCTGAAGTGCTGTTCCACGGCCTCGGAGATCTTCATGAAAGGTACGCAGCGACGTGTGGCGTACATATCGACGGGAAGAAAGGTTCAAGGGTCAAGGGTCAGGTTTTTTATTTGCCCTCCGTGCCCAGAGCAACAGTCCAGACACACTGAATTTGTTGTGCAAGCGGGGTTCTCTGAGTCAACAGAGTACACACACTATCATAATAATAAGAAGAAGAAGATTAAATATAAAAACACACTGTCCATAAGGTGGTAAAATAATATACAGTATTAAGTACAGTGTTTAAGGCTGGTTGAGTGCTGTTCCTGTGAAAGAAAGAGGGGAGAGGGGGAAGTTATATAGATTGCTGCACATGTGTTATAATATCTGCTCTTGTGTTTGCAAGATCTGGGATGGGACAACTGGGTCACTCCACCCTGCCAGCTACCGTGGTGCAGTGTGCACTCTGCCACCCGAGGAACGTCGCCTGTGCAGTGTCCCCCACGCCTGACCCCCAGATGCTGACTCACAGGTAGAATCTCTATGGCAGGCGTGTCAAACTCATTTCACCACGGGCCACATCAGCATCACGGCCGCACTCTTAAAGGGTGTAACTGAAACCTGTATAAACTATACCCGAACATATTGTTAAATGACTCTCTTTGCATTTGATTATTGTTTATTTGAGTGCAGAAATAATTACATAAGAACATTTCTCTAATATTATCACATAAATCCATTTAATTTGAAACCTTCAAAAATAAAAGTGCTAACAGGATATTTTTCATAAATTTCTTTGGAAGAAAAGGTGATCACGTGTCCTTTCAACCGTCAGCTATATACAACATGACGTGGTGGGCGGATTCGCACCAGCGGCCTCAAAGTTTGACACCTGTGCTCCAAGGCATTTGAAGAGGGAAGTGATTGTCTGCAAACCCTAAATGAGCTGGACATACTTGTACTGTAACGTAGTCCTCCTACAGATGAAGTGCACTCAATCTTGAGAGCTTCTCCTCCACTGGTCTGAGTTCCAGTGGTTCTGTTGGTCCAGGAGGTGAAACCAATAGATGAGCCAAGTTTTTCTTCTCCTGTCAACGCACTCACAGATACAAGAAACTCCCTCAGTTGGACAATCACAAGTGGATGCACTCGCAGATATTTATATATACACACACACACACAGATGTGTGTGTGAGTTCCAGCAGAACATTTTAAAAGGCCGCATTCACGATTTTTTTTTCTTTTATCTCATTGGCTACAATTCTGTTCGTTGTACATCTCCACCTTTTTCTCACATGACTGTCTGCTACAGCATGTATCATATATGTCTGCATGTTCTATTTTACCATCAGTATAAAGCGTTTATATATGGAGATTAAGAAAGAAAAATAAATAAGCATTCAAATCGCTTATTGTTCTTCAAATTGTCCTTCACCATGCCTTACTCGTCCTCTCTCTCTCTCTCTTTCACCCCTCTTCAGGTGCAGTGTTGTGAGACCACCTCTCAGGAAATGGTGCCGGTCCTCTACGTGGGATGAGTTCATGCATTGTAAATCTGAACTCCGGGCGGCCAAGCATTTTGTGAGTCTTGTGGTTGCGTGTCTTGTTAGGTACTTGATAATGTCTCAGAGTATATTCTACTATTCTCACTACTAATTGTCTGCATTGCACCTGTGCTAGGTAGGTACACCAAAAATCAATAGGTATAATTTAGAATGATACACAAACAAAAAAAGAAACAAAGAAATACATAATAATTGTTGATAAACCAATAAATATCCACAAAGAAATAAGAAGACAATTGAATATGATTGTCTGTCTATGCTTCTTTTCTGTTTGATTTTGTTTTAAAAATATAAGAAACACTTTAAATTAAATATTCCTAATATCTTATATTAATTAAAAATATTTATTAATCTAAAAATTTTTAATAAAAAAACTGATTTTAAAAAAAAAAGGGGAAAAGGTTTTTTTTCAAAAAACTTTCGCTTTTAAGTTTTTAATAACAATCATTGGCCAACCCAAAAGGGGAGGAAAATTTTTATCACCCAATTTAATTACCGGGGTTTTAGGGAAAAACCCGCCCCATTTTTCTCCAAAATCTCAGTTTAAAAATAAATAAAAAACAAAATTAAATTATTAAATTTTAAAATAACCGTGGAATTAAATTACCCCCTGGTTTCCCCCAAATTAAATCCCCCAAAAAAAGAAATAACTTGCAATAAAATTAAAACGTTAAAATTTCTTGAATAATTTAATTGAAATTTTTATAACACCCAAAAAAAAAACAAAATTTGCCACCGTGTGAAAGGCCTTTTGGCAGCCGGGGTTCACGGGCCCAAGATTTTGGGGAAATTTCTCCTTTAAAGGGGGGCCCCCTGAGGGTTAAAAACTTGGCCGAAAACTTGGGGTTGGTTAAAAAAATGCAAATCTTTTTAGTCATAAAAGGGAAAAAATTTTAAAAAAAAATTAAAATTATTAAATTTTTTTTTTCAACCCCCCAATCCAAAACCTTTTTTAATTAAAAAAATCACGGGCAACCCCTTTTTTTTCCCCCCATAAAGGAAAATAATTAAAATTTTAAAGCTTAAAAAGTGGGAATTTTTGTTTAATTACCTGAGCTTTTAAAAAAAAAGAAGTTTAAAAAAACAAAAACAAAATTTTTTTCCCCCTATTAAAGTTTGGAAAAAACCCTCCTGAACCTCACCAATTCATTTTGTGGGTAATTCTCTTACGGGGCTCCACTGGAACCCAATTAAGGCCAAACTTGTTAATTAAAAATAAAAATTGGCCCCAAATACCCCTTTTTTTAAAATTTTTGCCAAAAAAAAAAAATATTTTGAAAATTATTTTTTTTTCCCCTTCCCCCCCTCAAAGGAAAAATTTTTTTGTTTTAAATTTTAAATTTTAAAAAAACTTTTTTTTAAAAATGGGGTTTTTAATTTCCCCTTATAGTTTTATATATAATTTTTAAATAAAATATATTTCTTAAAAACCCCAAAAAATTTTTTAAATTCATTTCTATTAAAATTTTTTAAAACAACCCCTTTTATTTTTACTTTATTTTTTAATATTATAAAAAAATTTTATTAATTAAAACTAATTTTATAAATATTAATTAAATTTTAATAAATATTTATATTCTACAAAACCCGGGTTTGGTTTACTAAACCTTTAAAAGGGTTTTTTAAAAAAAAAGCCAAATTTCCTTTTTTTTGGACAATTTTTCCATAAATATAAAATACTTTGGTTACCCAGATTTCTCCCACCCTTTTTTTTATTTTTGGCCCCCCAAAGGGGGAAAAAGGAGCTGAGGTGAATTCCCCCCCCAAAGGGGAAAGGGTCTGTTTTTTAAAAACGCCCTCCCCCCCGCAGGGAAAAAGGGGGGGGCGCTCTTCCCAACCGTTTTAATTTAAAAAAACCCCAAATTTTTTTTAAAAAGGGGTCTGCCTCTTCACTTCTTTAAAAACCCCTTTTGGGGGGGAGTTATAAGTAATAAGAAAAAAAAAAATTCTTACAAACCCCACAACACAATAATAAAAACCTTTTAAAATTATAAATTTTTATTAAAAAAACTTATTTTTTCATTTATTTTATATTTTAAAAACAAACAAACACAACAAAACAATTAAAATTTAATTATTAAGTATAAATTTTTAAATAAATTTGGTATAATAATTAATTTTAAATTATTCTGAACCAAAACACTGTTTGGAAATACAAATTCCCAATTTTAAATTTTTTAAGAAAAGGAAATGTTCCCTTTTAAATTTTTTTAAAGAAACTATTTGTTCTTTTTTGAAATAAAACTTTTCCCCCCACCCCAAATTTTGGAGTTTTTTTAAAAATTTTACCTTTAATTCCCCAACCCCCAGGGAGAAAAATTACTGAAATTGAAATTTTTCCCAAAGCCCCAAAACCGGGGGAAAGTACTGTTTAAGGCCTATTCCGCAAAAGGGGGAGGGTTTAAAAAACACCTACCCCTTTGCCCCTTTTGGAAAATTTTTACCAATTTTAAATTTTAAAACCCCTTTGGAAAAAAAGGGTGCCTTTTAGGGGCTGTAAATCACTTCTATAAAGCTTTTGGGGTTGGGGCCCTGAGACAGAAAAAGGAAAAAAAAAGGAAGAACCAAAAAAAAAATTAAAAATTGACTTTTTAAAAAAGGACCCCAAAGGAAAGGAATTTAAGGCATTTTTAAAAAAAATGGTTTAATTTGGAAATTTTGGGTTTAAATTTACTTTTGTTTTGATCTTGTTTATTCTTTCACGGGACACCCAAATGTTTCCCCCCTTAACTTTGAGGGGAAAAAATTAATTTCAGGCCAATTTCTCCGTAAAAAGGGCAAAAAAAGGAAAATCCCAGTGAACGGGCAGTTAAAATCGCTATTTAAAAAAAACCAAAGGGCCACCTTTTTGGGCCCCGGACAATTCCCGGGGGTTGAAACCTTTTTTCCTCCCCTCTGAAATTAAAAAAAAGGCAAAAAATTTTAAAAACAAAAATATTTTGAAACCCAAAATAAAACTTTTAAAAATTTCCCTTAAAAAGGGCGTTTTTTCGGGGAGAAAGGACCCCTTTTAAATGGGGCCCCTCCCCTTTTCCCGGCAGTAAAACAAAACCCCCATTGGGGTTTCAAAGGAAATAATGACATGTTTCCCGTCGGGGCCCCTTTTCCGGCCCCCCGGGAGGTTCAAAATCACGTCGTTTTTGGTTCCCCAAAAGAAATTTATTTTATTTACTTTCATTTTTAAATTTTTAAAAAATAACCGGGAAATTTTGAAAAAGGGGGAAAATTTAGGGGTTTTCTTTTTAGGGGACCCAATGAAAATTCCCCTCGGGGTTCCCCATAAATTTTTTTTGAAATTTGGGGACAGGCCAAAGAGGGAGAAAAAAGAAAGTAGAGGGGGAAAAGGGGCCCCGAAAACATTAAAAAATTTGCCCCCTTCCCCTTTAAAAGGGGATGTACCCCCCCCAAAAAACTGGGGTTTTTAAGGATTTAAAAAAAATGGGTTTTAATTTGGCCAAATTTTTCTTTTAAAAAACCCCCCTCCCCTTTGGGTTTTTACGGGAAAAGTTCTTTGCGGCTTCTTCCTTTTTTTCCTTCCCCTTTAAGGATCAAACGTCGGTCCCCCTTGGGGGTTCGAAAATTTGCCTAAAAAAAAAAAAAGGGGAACAAAACAAAAAATTTAAAAACAGGATGAATTTTTGGAGATTTTTAAGAATCCCAAACATTTTAAATAAAACTTTAAAACTCCCCTGTCTGGCCCTTTCCCCCTTGAAGGGGGGTCAGTTCCCTAACCCTCTGGGAAAGGGGGGAAAAAAAGAAAAAAAGAAAGAAAAAAAAAAAGAATTTTTTAAAAAAACAAACAAATAAAACTATTTAAAGTTTTTCCCTTACTTTCCTCTTTATTTTAGACCCAACCACGCCGAAAGATTAAAAGGGTTTTGATTTTTGGCCCCCAAAGCCCCCTTTCAAAAAAAACCAAAGGGGCCCCTCTTACCCTCCTCATTAGGAAAAGAATTTGGGAGCCTCCCCCCCTGCTCCTTTCCCCTGGTCCCCACCCGGTAGTTCAATTAAAAAAAACCGTGGGGTTATTTTAAATTGGTCTGAAGGGGGAAAGAACCCCTTTTACCTTGGTGTCTTCCCCTTTCCCCTTTAATCTTTTGGTAAAAAAAAATAACCTGGCATTTTGCTTCAATTTTTCGGGTGGAAAAAAAGTTGTCGGGGAGGGCTTTGAAAGCCGGTCGCAACCGGGGTCCCCAAATCTCCGGCCCCCCTCCGGGGGTCCGAGTACCCTTCATTTTTCCCTTCCCGGGGGGATTTTGGGCAACAAACGAAAGAGTTAAAAATTTTTCCCCCAAACCCTTTCCAAATCCCCAGAATTGGGGGGAAAGGGCCCCCTGCCGGGTTTCCTCCTTACGGAAGGAAAAAGTTTTTTTTATGTCCCCCCTCGAAAACACAAGAAAGGGCGTGGGGTTTGGCAGGGGAAAAAATAATTTTAAAATTGGATGGGCCAAAATTTTTTTAAAAAAAAATTAAACTTAAAAAAAAAAGCCCTTCCCGCTTCCCGTGAGGCACTTTCCTTACAGGGAACCATGTTTTTGGGTTCTTTTCGGGCCCGGGCTGGGCCGATAAACACCCCCAGCCGGAGGTTTGAAGGTTTGGGGTGGGGAAAAAAATAAAATTTATTCACCGGAGAAAACCCAATTTCCCCTGGGAAAAAAATTTCAATTAAAATTTACAGGAACGCTTTCTTTTTGGTTTTTTGTTTTTACTTTAATTGGGGAGGGACCTTTTTTCCAAAAGGCCCTTAAACAAAAGCACCACTTTGAGCGCGGGGTATCCATTTTGGGGCCCCCTTGGAAACCGGGGGTCCTATCCTCCGGGGGGATGGGTTGGCCCCCCCCTAATTGGGGGAAACCCCGTTGCAGTTTACCGAGAAAATTCCCCGAGTTTTTCAATAAAAAAAAAAATCTTTTAAATTTTGAAAAAAATTTAGGCGAATGTTTGGCCCCTGACTTTTCCTCTTTATTTTAAACTTCCCCTAAGGACAAATTTCTTAAATTTGGAAACCCCGGGTCTTTTTTTTCCAAAAACCCGAAACCCCAAATTAAATCAAAATTTAAAACCAAAGCCCTTTTTTCCCCCCCATTTCAAGTTTAGTTTTAAAAAACAAAACCCTACCCCCAGTGGGTTAAAATTTCCCCCTTTTTTGGAAAAAACTCTTTGCCCGGGGAAAGGGGTTTCCCCCTTTTTAAAAAAAAAAAGTAAAAGCTTTTTTAATTAAATTTAGATAAAATGAACCCCAAAACCCATTTTTACCCCGGATTTTTTTCCACTTACCTTTTGGCCTTTTTTAAAAAATTAAAAATTTTCCCCCCCGGGGGGGGGGGGGGGCGACCCAGAGGGGGGGCCAATTTTTAAGGGGGGGCCCCTTTGGGCCCTTTTGCTTCCCCCACTGAGAAATCAGCCTTTTCCCTGGGCGTTTGGGGGGAGCCCCCCCCCCGTTTTTGGATGGGAAGTTGGAATTTTAAAAAAATTTTTTTTTTGAGTGGTTTCTCCCGGGGGGGGTTGGGGGGGCCCTTCCCCCTTTTGGGGGGAAGGCCAGGGTTGGAACCCGGGGAACACGTCCCCTCACAAAACCCAAAGGAACGGGGCCGGTTAAAAAATAAAAAATTTTTTTCCCACCAGCCGGGCCATTTTCCCCCGGGCCCCCCAAACCCCTTGGGCCCCCCCAAAAAAGAAAACCCCCCCCCATGTGGAACCAAAAAAAAAAACAAGGAAAAATTGACGGACCCCTATTTTTAAAAAAAATCTTTTGGGAAATTTTTTTTGAAAGAAAAAAAACCGAAAAAGAAAAAAAAGAAAAAAAACCCCAGGGGCGGGGGTTGTTTGGGTTTTCCGGGTTTACCCAAAAAAAAAAATTTTTTTGGTTTCCCCTTTACCCCGCCCCCTTTTTGGGGAAGCCGATGGGGCAGGCAGGGGGGGAAAAAATGGGCTTCCCCCAAAAAAAGGGGGGGCTTGGGGGGCCCCTCCAGGACTTTTTTTCCCTAAAAACCCCACCCCAAAGTCCCCACCACGGGCCCGGGCGCCCCGCGCCCAAAAAAGGTTGACCACCTCGGTGTGGCCCATGTTGCTCACATCTGTGTTGTTCACCTGCAGAGGGAAAATAAACAAGTCACGCTTCCCGAATTTAAAGGAATCGTTCGCCTGTTTGCTTGAGACGCTTTTCCCATAAATGAAAACTATATCGGGTTGAAACCAAAGTATTTCGTTGACTTTAATGCACCAACAACACAGGCGGAAACATTGTAGGCTGTGATCAGATTAAGGAATGAGGTGAATACCGTAATCATCCGGTCCCCGGGCCTCAGGGTTCCGTCTCCTTTGGCTGGATCCTGCACGATGTCGTGGATGTAACATCCGTGGTCGTTACCTTTTGTGAGGGTGAAGCCCAGGCTGCCCTTTTCCGACTTCACCAACGAGACCCTGAGCTCCACCTCCTAGAAACAGAGATGCATCTCAGTGAGAGAAGTTACCCTGGGTCTGAAGACACCGTAATTTTTCTTCTTTACTCGCTCCTTACCGGGACAAAGTCCTCCATGTCCTGTCCGTTGCCGGGCAGGGTGAGGTTTAACGGCAGAGGCAGTGGGGGAGGGAGGGGATCCGGGCTTGGGGCGGTGGGGGAGGACACCATATGCAGGATGGATGACTCCAGATCAGCTGCCACGGGGGATGGAGCAAACCTATCCAAACAACCGTAAAGGGAATAAATATGACATATCAGAGAATACAATAAATACGGATGATATGAGGATTATTTAAACATTCTTCAAGTACCTCTTGCTGTGGTCCGAGCTGGTCAGCGACAGGTTTGGGGAGTAGAAGGCCGAGTTGACGGTGTCGTCCAGTTGACCGGTGCTGTCGTGACCCAGCCCCAGGTTGCTGCCGGGGTGTGGTAGACACTCTGCTCCCAGGTGTGCCTGCTGTGCTCCTCCGGGCTGGCGCTGAAGGCTTCCTCCACCTCCTCATCCCCGTCGGTGCTGTCGCTGTAGCTGTTGTGTCGGCCGGGATTTGAGCAGCATCCTCTCCAGGGCGTCCTCCATGAGGACCTGACTCTTGCTGCCCTGCGACTCGGAGAGACTTTGCCCTGCCAAGCTCAGGCTGGACTCCACCTGGGTCACCGGCTGCTTTCGTGGGGACGGCATGGGCGTCCTGGGAAGAAGTCATAGTTTCAATGAAGTTACCAGTCACTGGCTCTTGAAATGTCCACAGAGTAGTCGGCAGACAGAAAGAAGAGAAGAAGAATTTACTGACTCACCAAAGCTGAAGCGTCCATTTCAGGGAGAACCCCGTACTCGGGTCTACAGAGGAGCAGAGTCACCTCCTGTCCTGTTCCTCTCAGGGCGGATATCACCTCCTATGTGAAGGAACCAGTAACCAGACCAATGAGAGGACAGATCAGAGCAGTTAAAGGAACCTGTGACCGCAGCGACATCCTACTCACATGTTGCGAGAGTCCTTTGAGGGGGGTCCGATTGACCCGCATGATGACGTCGCCCACGTTGATGCGCCCGCTCTCCGCAGCCGGCTGGCCAGGAAACAGCTTTTTGACCCGCACCATGCTGGACCCGGGGGACTCCTCCGGGATGCTCTCCTCCCGACTGAAACTGAAGCCCAGACCTGACGTGTTCTTCAGCAGACGCACGTCAAACACATTGTCTGTGGGAACAAAGATGTGCAGGTTGGAGTTATTTATCGCGTGCCGGATCTCTTGGCCAACTTCGCTCCCAGGATCCTGCAGAGGATAGGAGTGTAAAGATGGTGGTGGGACAAAGTCATTGAGAACACATACACATTAAAGGTGGATTTACTATTACAAATAGTACAATCATATGTAGCTATTAGAAAAGGCTGCTCCGTAGCACCTGTTAGGGCTCAGGCCAAAGTTTGACACCAGAAAATTCCTCTTATTAAAAAAGAAAGGCCCAAATTGTTTGGATTTTAATAAAGTACTTGTGTACATTTAAAGCGTTTTAGGGGCCTTCATTTGTTCCGCCTCCAAATCATCCAAAAGAGTTGAAACGAGTCCAAATTGAGTGATTGAGCTATTGAGGATTCTGCAGTCTGAGTTACATAAATCAAGTGGCTATCTTTCAAAATGATAGTATTAAAAAAGGTACTTAATTTACATTGTGTGTTACTAATCAACCAGGAAACACTAAATGACAGATTCAGAATCAGACGCGGATGTGACGCAGCACATTTAAGCAATGCATGGTCTTCTACCAGGTCCCGAGCTCTCAATAGGCAGCAGTGTGCAGCTGAGGGGTTGTAATGAGATTACCAACAATAAATTACTTTGTTTAAAGAGAGAAACGTTGCTTAGTGTAACACTGTGAAAGAATACACAAGCTAAATGATTCCTACTTACTTTAATTACAGGATGGGCTTACAGAATAGCGTAAAAAATACATTGGTCTAAATACAGGTGCCCAGCCTACTGAGACGACTAATTAGAGACATTAGGGTGTATTCAAATTGGTTACTTTAAAAAGTTGCTGAGTCAACCCATGCATTTATAATCCCCCAGCGTGTGTGCCGTGGGGTCGCCTCACCTCGTGTGATGAAGCTGTACTCGGGGCTTTCCTTGACCTCCAGCGGCGGCTCTTTATTCTTGCTCTGGTCTTGGTCGCCGGCTGCAGCGGGCCGACTGCACTGAGGCGTGTGGGGCGCTTGGACGCTGTCTGTAGGCGGGTGACCCTTCTCCAGCAGCAAGTGCACCGTCTGAGGGAGAAAGTTATTCACGCGGCGTTAGCGGGCAGTTAAACAGCTCGTCGGCCGGCCGCTGCGGGAAGAGGTCACCCCTCACCTGCCCCGTTTCTCGGAGCGCTTCCACCGCTTGGTGGTGAGTGGCTCCCCCCAGACTATTCCCATTGACAGCCACCACACGGTCACCTGAGCACGGGACAGACACCACGCGGTTAGGACACAGGAAGCGTTGGAACAGACTCGATGTGTGAGCTCGCCGCCACCTTTCTGTATCCGCCCGTCGAGCTCAGCTGCTCCTCTGGGGATGACGGCTTTGACGTAGATGCCTCCATGGCGAACGGTCGTGTTGACTCCTCCCTAAGAGAGGAGCACACCTCTTAGTCGAATCAGCCAAAGAGAAAATAGTTCCGTCTGTCTTTTCCATGGGGGGTGATGGAAGGGTGGAGGTTTTTTTTCTCATTTCAGGTGTAATTGCTAAAATGATAAATGCTTTGTCTTTACTGGTGGTTCATATATACATATATATATATATAATTATGTATATATATATATATATGTGTATATGTATCTGCAATTAATTATACAATTTATTTATATATATATATATATAGTTGGTAAGTTATATAGACAATTACTTTATAAAAATATCAACCAAACTTCACAAGAGAAGCATATTTGGCAAAAACTTTCAAGTTTCCCTGCATTTAAAGAAGTTTGTAATCTTTTAAATCAAAAATTAAATATATAGATATAAATATAATGTATATATAAATAATATATAATATAAATAATATATATATATATAATTTTTCTTTAAGTATATCATTTCTTCATTCTTCAAAAGATGGTTCTTGGAATAACTTTGGAATAACATTACTTGGAAAAAAATGACCCAACAAATCATGAACCAGAACACGTTGACAACCAACGTGGCCATGTCCCAATAATGTTCTTCATATTAGAAAACATATAATTATGAATGCCGACTTAATAATTTAGCTTAGACAAAGCCTTTATCATATCACAAAACAATTATTAAAAAAAACCTCCACTATGATGTTATTAACAAAATTACTGAGAGGTTAAATATAAATAATCAAAGACAATGTGAAGTTCTATCCCGTGTCCATTTGGTTATGAATGACAGTCGTGATCATGGGTTTATGGTTACGGTGAATTTCATGGTTATTTTCATACACACTCAATCAGTTATTATTCTAAACCATTTATGACCGCCACCCTGGTCAGATGACACAAATCACATGGTCCGCTACTGAGTGTTATCAATGAGGAGCAAACATGTAGGAACGTGTTTGATCCTTAGTGGGAAGGGATTAAAGATACTAAGCAAAACGGAAGACGGAAGACGTACGAGAAGATTAAGGACGCTCCTATCTGTCAATCATGGTTGATGGGGACACAGATACGTCAACAAAAGAGTGTGAAATCATATATGCCAGGATCCTGCAACAAGGGAAACCAACAAATGTTTTGATTGGCCACATCGAAGTGCAACATGCACATGCTCAAGGTATGTTTTCTCAAATTATGTTTAAACTCAATACAGTAACTTCTGAAGAGTTCTTTGTTGTGAATGTTTTGCAGTTTATGAAGGCAAACAGGCACCATAATGATTAAGCTGTTAGGCTGGTGGTAGGACTAACACATAAATAATTGTGCACAATATGTGATTTCATTTTAAGGTGTATATGATGCCACCAAAGAGGCCTTCAAGAAACTAGGGACAGAAACAGGGTGGTTAGACAAGACAGTTGCCATGGGAGCTGACGGGCAGCTGTCAATCTTGATCGATTTATAGTGTGCGCCTAAATTTTCTGCTTGCGCCCTAAAATTTTAAGTTAGGGGCCACTGTGCTCCTAGTATAAAAAGTGAGTCTGGAGCCCTGTCTTATAGCTGACATCAAACGTGGGCTCATTCCTAGAACACATATGAATGAGAAGGAAATAAATGAATATGTGTTGTGATTGTGTGCACATACAACAGAATGCAGATTGAATGTTTACTTCTGCAATGTTAAGTTAGTAGCTCCTTGAAATGCAATATAATAAATAACTTACTGGTCTTTCTCTGGTTTTTCAGGCCTCGTCAAAAACCTGGTGTACTGATTATAACAGCCTTTGTGGCACTGCACCTCCAGAGCCGCACAGTCTTTGTCTTATATATGCAAAAGAATACTTTGGTCATCCTTCAACTCGGCAGCTTTCTGCAATTGGCCTTAACAAAACAAAAAGGATAGCTCAATGAGTTTGTTGACATATCTCACACATAATTGTACCTTTCAGTCACTCAACCACAGTGTGTGTGTGTGTGTTTACCTGCTGTTAATGTTTCAGCCTTTGACAGAGTATCCCTTTGTCGTTTGCCTGCTCGGTTGACGAACTTCTCCTTTTTTTGGCAAATTATGCACAGGGCAGGAAGAACGGGGCCAGAGCCTGCGACTGGCAGCCCTGACCTGGATCGCAGTTTCTTTGTTGGACTCGTGCCGCTAGAAGTCGATGGAATGGCCTCGTGGTCTTCCGTCGATTCTCGTCTCTCACGTGCGAGACGTCTTTCCACCTTTGCCATGGCAGCAGCGGTGCACATCAGAGCATTAATAAAAATAATGATAAAACACAAAACTAAATACTAAAAAACTAAATACTAAATATACACGGGGAAAACAAAGTGTGCTAAGTAAACTGTTGAGTTTGCCAGGATCTCCAGCAATCTACTGCAGTGTGTTGTGCAGCCTGACAGCAGCAGGAAGGAAGGACTTGTGGTTCCTCTCCCTCAGACACCGAGGGTGAATCAGCCGGTGGCTGAATGAGCTGTGCAGAGCTGCGAGAGTGTCAAGCATGGGGTGGGAGGTGTGGTTCATCAGGGACGAGAGCTTTGCCATCAAGCAAGCTGCTCACCTATCATGTGTCTAAAGACACGCTAACTCCTGTGTGTAGTTATGTGTGTCCTTATCGTAACAAAACAACAGGTAACAGTCATGTTTAATCTGGACCAGTGAGTGCTGCACAGGGTAGAGTATAGTTACGAGGATATATGTTGATCCGTAGTCTCGAATATAAAACATAGAGATGTGAGACAGCACAAAGTCTTGTTGTGGTATCACAATTTAATCCGAGTCGATCAGTTTCCCAGCTGACAGCGGTGGGCGAGCTGGGTGTAAACAACGGGCTACATGCTTCATTACACACTGTATTTAGAGTAAACTGGTCTCACATCGACTTGACGTCAGATAACGACGTATAACATACATATCAGACTGACAACAAGAGCATTTTGTCAAGTATTTTTTGAAGTTAGTAGTATATTGAACAGGCACCAGCAGTCACCTACTTTGTCCTCGCTCCGTGTCCTCGGCGTCTCAACTACAGCCTCCCGAACAGGTATCACATTTTACAGCAAAGTCCTCCGTGTTTAGTCTTTAAAACATTAGCGTTACATTAAAAAAAACGTGACAAAGAGGCTAAGCGATGGAAATGTGCATTTCCTAGTTAGTCGAGACGGGTCCTGAGAGGCAACTCGAGGCCACTCCTACGGCACATCTGCCTCATGCACGTACCAAAACCAGTTAATTCAAAAACCAGTTAATCCCGCACACCGCCGTAAAACCGGAGCAGTTACGTAAACAGAGCTATAGTTTCACAGATATAACCCGCCGAATTAAAACGGGAAACACGTTAACAATATACAACTTTCTGACGTATCACGAAGGTTTGAGACGCGAGTCAGCTCGTTATATCCGCTCTTCTTCGCCGATCTCAAACCGGAAGTAAATTGCCGCCGTGAGACCGCAGCAGTTTCGTAAACAGCTATAGTTTCAGATACAACCCGCCGACATAAAACGGGAAACACGTGAATAATATATAGCTTTCTTACGTGTATCGCGGAGGTTTGGAGACGCGAGGGAGCTTCTGATCTCGTCTGTACATGGGACAGCCCGAGAGCTCAACTGATAGCTACTATAGCTAGCATGAGCAGCTAGCGATCTTGTCAAACAAAGTAGTACCATCTTAATAATGGAGAAACGGTTTTTGCTACAGTTGCAACCCACGTGTGTTTAGAGTAAGAACACGTCTAATGAACTAAGTCATATTTAAGAAAGTAAACCTACCTTGGAGAAGAAGTTCATGAGTTAGACCAGGCCCCTGTCACTTTCTCTATAGCGCCACATTACAGCAGCAGCATGTCATTTCTGTGTTAACGTGTCGCGTGCGCCGCAGAGCTCCGACACCGGTTTGCGCGCATCGGGACGGAGCAAAGAAAAAGTCACTAAAGTAGTCTTGGTGTTGCTTGAAGTCCAGTCTCGGTCTCGTCTCTTCTCCCCCCGCCTCACCCAGTCCGCCGCGTGCTCGCTTCAATTGTTGTTGTTGAAATTCCGTAAGTTTTAACAGCCGCTAACTCATCATGTTGGGGATGGTATTCTGTCATGTTCATAGTCTTCGTACTTTTAGGAATAACGATGTGAGAACAAAAACTATTTTTAACAATAAGTTAAAAGTTAAGCCCAACACACCATCTTAGATTTAATTCAAGTGACCGCACTGAGCTCAACTCTCCTGCGGGGTTCGAACCCACGAACCCAGAGGAGGCTCCCTCCGCTCAGTGTTTATTGTTTGTTTACAGCGATGCGGGGAAGAAAATATGGCACAAAAGGTTAATTTATCCTTAATTTTTTTCTTTCCTTGACGCCCAGCAATGGTTTGCATGAAAACAATTGACATATACGTAATAATACAAATATAATAATAACGAATTAAGAGTGTATATATATAAATAAGAATAAATCAGAGTTAATAATGATTAATTCAAAGAGTTTATGTGTAAATAATAATAATTCAAAGAGAAGAATAATTAATTCAAAGAGTTGACCAATAAATAATCATAAATCAAGAGTTGACAATTGACAAATACATAATATTTGTCATAATAATGTTGGATCACATGTTAATAAGGTCAACGTGATGTAAAGGTCATGTTATTGAATGTAATATCTATTCAAAGTAAGAAAAGTGGCGTTAAACTAGTGTTGAGTGAATGCGGAGGGGGACAGGATGCGTACCCTGGCTTCTGGTTTTAAAGTCATTTCATTTGCACGTCACGGAACACAAACAAACAAACTGCACATGTTGTCATTTTGCTGGTCAGGACCAAAACTATGAGGGGCCGTGAGGGACATTATTCAGAATACCCTCTCACACACACTACTGAAATGCTCTCACACACACTACTGAAAAGCTCTCACACACACACACTACTGAAAAGCTCTCACACACACTAGTGAAATGCTCTCACACACACTACTGAAATGCTCTCACACACACTGAAAACTATACGCTCACACACACTAGTGAAATGCTCTCACACACTCTACTGAAATGCTCTCACACACACTACTGAAATGCTCTCACACACACTACTGAAATGCTCTCACACACTACTGAAATGCTCTCACACACTACTGAAATGCTCTCACACACACTACTGAAATGCTCTCACACACACAACTGAAATGCTCTCACACACTACTGAAATGCTCTCACACACTAGTGAAATGCTCTCACACACACTAGTGAAAACTATATGCTCACACACACAACTGAAAATCTCTCACACATACTAGTGAAAGCTCTCACACACACATGATATGAAAAGCTCTCATACACACATATAAAAATTTCACTTGAAACGGAAGGCATTTCACTTGAAACGGAAGGCATTTCACTTGAAAGCAGGCATTTCATGAAGCGGAAGGTGCAGTGTTGCCAGGTCCGCGGTTTTCCAGCGGCATTGCAACTTTTGAAGTGTTGCCAGCGGGTTGAATTTTGTGTCCGCTGGGTTATATATATATATGTCTAGGATCCGGTGAGGACTACCATCCGTGTATGTGCTTTACACAATGCATGTTCACCTGATCCTCTTTGTTTTCACGTCCAAACTTTATTTTTGAGGTAAGAGGCAACGAAGACGATATCGTACGTTTTTTTACTAGTGCTCTGCAATGCATTGAGTCATTGCAACGTGAGGAGTCCAACAATTACGGTCAGGAGAGGCTTTATAGAGAGCTTGAAGATCATACACGAACTCTATCTGCATTTCTTGCTGTGTCCAGATATAATCATGATGATAGTGATGTGAGTAATCTACTAGGATCATTGTATAGATGCTTTCGCAACTTTCTTCATGAACATGAGGCCAGACAGGGATCCAGTGATGTGACCAACAATTTGATACCCCAACAATCTTGACTGGCCATCCAGGTCGGCCCCGATACAGCATAGCCACGAACAGATTGCTCACTGTGTATCCATTGGTATGACATGGCAGAGAATTGCATCGTGCTTTGGAATCAGTCGAAGAACCCTATACAGACACAGACAAACTCTGGGAGTTGAGCCATTAAGATATGCAATATTGTCAAATCAAGACCTGGACAGCGCTAGACGACTATACCACAGAACACTCCAAATGCAGGTGAAGCATACGTTCTTGGAAGCCTGAGATCACGTGGCTTAAGGGTTCAGCGTTGGCGGGTCAGACAGAGCCTCGATCAAGTGGATCCCATTGGGCGGTCATTTAGACGCCGTCATGCCATACGCCGAAGGGTCTATAGTGTTCAGGCCCCCAACCAATTATGGTAAGTTGACTAGTAACTATTTTGTATTATCAATAAAGGTAATCAACAGTTTGCAAGCTTTACCTATATATGTTTTTATTTAATGTACTTTATATCTCCCAACAGGCATTTTGACGGCAACCACAAGCTGATTAGATGGCGGATGGTCTTTCATGGCTGTGTTGATGGCTTCAGTCGGACCATTATATACTTACGGTGCTTATCTAACAACAGAGCCTTAAGTGTCTTGTCATTATTTTTGGGAGGAGTACACAACTTTGGTTTGCCCTTACGGGTCAGATGTGATCATGGTATGGAAAATATACGTGTTGCCCAGTTTATGTTGGAAAGAAGAGGACTGAACAGTCGTAGTGTTATTACAGGAGTTTCAGTACACAACCAAAGGATTGAGAGACTATGGGCAGAATTGAATAGAGTTGTATCTAGACACTTTATTAATATGTTTAACTTCATGGAGGAGCAGGGTATACTGGACTCATTGAATGAAGTACATCTATTCTGTCTGCATTATGTTTATTTCCCAAGAATTGAAAGGGCAGTAACAGAATTTATCAACCAGTGGAATAACCACGGCCTGTCCACACAAGGGGGGAGGACTCTTCAGCTGTGGCATACAGGGGTCATAAACAATGTAGGAATCCATCCCGTTATAAATGGCATATTTGACGGCGTTAACTACTATGGCATTGATGAAGAAGGGCCATTACCTGAACTTCAAACCAATAATGATGTTAGAATTCCAGACATTGATGTAACGATTAATGAGACCACAATGGACAGTATTCGACAAGTGAATCCACTTGAAAATGATGGGAACCATGGAATAGATGTGTTTTCTTCTCTTCTGCATTTTCTTCTCTGAAAAACATGCATGTTATGTAAGGTTTTGTTAAAACATTGTTTACTTCACCTGTGCAGTTTTCTCAGTGAATTACAAGAGTTATGTTAAAGTTAACATTGTTTTATTACACAAAATGAACAAACATTTGTGAACGCATTTTTTCAACAAGACAGGCTGAGGCAGATACAGACAGACACATAGGACACGGACGGATAAGAGACAGAGGTGAAAATGACTCAATATACTTTAACTTTAACGTAACTGCCTAAGGCAATATCTATGGAAGCCCGTTTCCGCCACTGTGATAAAAAAATTAAGATCCTGCAAGTCATTATGACTTCACTATCTCATAATTATTAGATGCTAAGTCATAATTATGAGATAGTATCTCATAATTATTAGATGCTAAGTCATAATTATGAGATAGTAAGTCGAAATTATGAGTGAAGTCATAATTTTGAGACACTATCTCATAATTTCAACTTACTATCTCATAATTATGAGATGCTAAGTCATAATTATGAGATCGTAAGTCGAAATTATGAGATAGTGAAGTCATAATTATGAGATACTATCTCATAATTATGACTGACAGGATCTTAATTTTGTTATCACAGTGGCGGAAACGGGCTTCCATAAATATCAGTGTGAGGGGAAGAACAGTTCCATTTTATTCCTTTTTCAAAGACATATATGTTTATGGCCTGCCAAACCCATACGAGTTTCCGATTGCAAAGTCGAACTTCTCCTTAAAGAGCCGATATGAAACATGTAGTGGCAACTTGAGACAGTTGACACACGTGTTGGCCACAGGGAACATTGGGGTCGAGGAGAAGTCGTCATCTTCCTTCTGGATGAACTGGATGGAAGGAGTTGGAGAGAAGCCAATCGGTGGTAGCACAGATGCTCCAGTTGCAAAGGCCAATATTTTTTGGAGTTTGGATGGCCCTTCTTCCTCTATAAGAACAGAAAAACATTGTAAGTGGTAGTTGGTCCAATAAGCATGTATATGAAACAGCAACTCATTTGATACTAAATAAATTGTGAAATAAGAGTATTGTACTTGAAAAAACTGAATAACTCTTATAGCAATATATTTACAAAACACCTTTCATCTTTTAACAATCTCAAAGGTGCTACTTGATGACATTACAACCAAGAAAGTAAGTAAGTTTAAGCTATAATGTTTTGTTACACAAGTATTTTTTCTTCACAAAACACACACAAAAAACAATAACACTAAAATATAAATAGACACATAGCTTTACTTATACACTAAACTGTCAATTACCCTCTGCATCCTGGAGATAGTCTCTCCAGAAGGTAACGACTATCTCCTCAGCAGCTCTCTTGTTGCTCCCTTCTGGAGACAGCCAAATGCTGAAAACATCATCCATCTGGTCAGCAGTCAGTGTGCTTGGCTCATGACAGAGCAGGGGACGAAAGCTGTCTGGATGCCTTTGGATTTTCTCCAGAACCCCAAGCGTTTTCAGTCCTTCACAGAATCTGTACAAATAACATGGAATTTTGAAGAATTTAATTAGGGTTCCTAATTCACTTGTGCATTGTAAATTTACTTAGTTTTATATACAAATAATAGATTTAGTTGGTCTATGGGTAAAATTCTGATTGCTACTCTGATTAATCTGACTGCAAACAACCAACACCTCTGAATACCTTTGAAATGGACCTTGAACCCTGTGGATGATCTGGAACATGACAATGTCATGTACCAGCAAATCCTGTCTCTTATAGAGCGCATAGGCCTCAGACATCCTGCATTGGCCAAGTAGTCAAGCAGAGGTGCCGTTGTCATCTCAAGGTCCTCAAGGGTTGTACTTTCAGATACCTAGCATCACAAGGAGCATCAGGATAGTTTGTTATGGAGGCTACTTATTAGTAAGAACCCAGACACTGGACGTCTGCATAATTAACAAGGGTGCCTAACTTGTTTTCTTCCAGATAGCTACAATGTGATAAACAATAAGGAAAATACACTTTGCCGACAACCTATAGGAAGTGAGCATTCAGCAATGAGCAGACTGGGCTGGATTGGTATTCCCTCTCAAATGGAAAACGGCAAGAGAATATTATAATGTAACCTAATTTTAATGCAAGATAACATTTAGACTACCAACTGACCTTTTACTTTTCCAAAAGTTCATTGTCAACTATGTCGTCTAGCACTGGCTTTGCTGAACCATCAACCAGAAGAGAAAATATTGTTGGCGAGAGGAAGTTTGGTGGCGGACCACCATGTACCAAGCTTACAGCAATGGCTCTGCCAACTGTGTAATGCAGTCCTCTCTTAGAGCTTCAAAACAACAGGATAAAAGGAAATGTCATATTGATAAATACATAAAGACCCACTACCACATAAAATCATGGATTTCATTGTGCCATTGAATACATTGTAAATCAGTTCAAAAGCTGAAAGTTGTATGTAAAAAAAAAAGATTACAAAAAATTAAAATGGTCATTACCAGCACTGTCAAGAGCCAAGTTCTTGCTGTTTCTTTCCCTCAAACATGGGTGACCTGGCCATGGTCTCCATCAACAGCCTCAAGAATTCCTCCTTGGCCCTCCTAAATCAATCCCTTCCTCATTTCTCCCCATGTCATCTGAGAATTTCACGCAGATCATCAAGTTGGGGTTATAGGACACCCTTTGGAATCCTGTACGGCTCCCTCCCAGACAGCAGGCGATTTATATTAAATTTGCACTGTTGCTTTGTGTTGATTTTGCTTGAGAGTTCCAGCAGTATCTCTTGAACCGGGACCTTTTCTACACTATAAAGACAACATCAAAAACAAATGATCAGATATGACAAAATAATCTTAAAATAAATAGTTCATATCAACTATGTGATCACATCATCCTCAATAGTTGACACATTCTGTGTTTGTGCTACTCACATTTGACTCTCCATACTGGCAATTATAGCCTGGTTGAACTCCTCATCATCTGAAGAGTCATCAGGAAGAGCAGCCATAAGTCTCAAATATGAAGAGTAGTCACCATCTTCACCACTTGTGCCAGGGTTGCCATCACTTCTTGCAAGGCTGCCTCCATCATCACCGCTTGTGCCAGGGTTGCCATCACTTCTTGCAAGGCTGCCTCCATCATCACCGCTTGTGCCAGGGTTGCCATCACTTCTTGCAAGGCTGCCTCCATCATCACCGCTTGTGCCAGGGTTGCCATCACTTCTTGCAAGACAGCCTCCATCGTGACCACTAGTGCCACTTCCTTGCATTGCTGTACGCCTTCTAACAACACTTCTGGTGGCGTGTGTGATGCCATAGCCATGTTCATCACCACTGCCAGTGCCAGGGTTTCCATCTCCATCCTGACTGCTAGTACAGGGGTCATCCCTACTTCTCATTGCTCTTGTAGCAACCCTGGTGGTGCTAGGTCTGCCAGTGTGGTTGTGAACCATAAACTTCCAAACAGTCATCATCCTGGTCCTTAGCAGTTGCACAACTGCTTAATGTTGATCTGGTAGTGATGTTGGAACATTCATTTTCTTCATCTGAGTCAGTCTTAAACAGAAAAGAAAGACCAAAATATATATCAAAGCAAAATCACAACTTTGAAATTAAATAACCATATTAGAAACAAGTTATCGTTTGACCGATTAAAACAAGGAACCTTTGTTTGTGCTTTTCTCTGGTTTGATTGCGCTCAAACCTTTGCTTTAATTGTATATATTGTATACTGCTACAAGTAATAAACAGTTTACATTTCATTTTCGAAAGATACAATTCTATTCAGTGAAAAGTATTAAAAACAAATAAAAGAAAGAAAGCAAACTTACTAAAATGGTCCTTGATGGTCTCACATACAGGCCTTTGGTTTTAAAAATCTTATGGATTAGCATTCCATTCAGCTCCTGGCCCTCCTGGAGTTTAGGGGACACCAGCTTATTGCCACAAGCCATTAGAAACTGGAGGCTACAAAGAAGATGGGGATATTACAACAACAAAAATGCTTTTAGGCTATGTAGTTTGTTGTACGATGGTGTGAGTCTGTGTGTCTCCTTGGTTTCTTGCTCCCTCGAGGTATGTGACGAGTCATGTACATTTATAACAAATGCTATTGTATTATGTTTGTAATAATCATGATTGCACTTTGTAAACCTGTGTTTGTTCTTTAAAGTGTTCTATAAATAAAGATTATTATAATATTATTTACAAAGTAAGAAAAAAAAAGTCTTTACCTGACATCCTCTGGAATGTGCACACCAAAACCATCTCTGATGCATTCCACAACAGTCTGGTGGTCCCAGGCCTTCTGAATTCAAAGGCACTGAGGATGTGCCCATGTTTGTGTAACCATAATTTTGGATTTTGTTTGCACACTATTCCCCATGATGGATTGGGAAGTAATATTACGTCCTTGTTGAAATGGTCATGCTGCTGTGATCTAGCTCTGAAATGAGAATGTAACTCTTAAGACGACATGAAAACAGCCACTGCACGTTAAGTCATGCTAACATAGATAAATACAAGACAGAGACCACAGTCGTAGAACAACATACAAACAATAGATATCTTAAACACGTCCAGTTTGACAAGAGCAAAATACTAACCGTCACCCTTATCGACCCTCCTTTGGCTGTGAATTAACTAGGGCTGCAACTAACGATTATTTTGATAATCGATTAAGCGGTTGATTATTTTATCGATTAAGCGGATAAAAAACTTTAATTTTCAACCCTTTATTCAAAACAGGGTCCGTCACGGTCATGGAAAACCTGGAAAAGTCATGGAATTTTTAAATGGCTATTAGCAGGCCTAGAAAAGTAATTGAAAAAAAAAATCCCAAAATATTTGGAAAAGTCATGCAAATTTGTTTTATTCAAATGTTAATTTACGGTATAGATACGGTATGCTTTGGAATTCTCATTGTTAGTTTAAATACTACATCTTCTCACTTTGTCACGTATAGACAGAGTTTTCACAAAATGTTTAATCATGGAAATTTGGTTTAAAGTCATGGAAAGGTCCTGGAGACCCACTGGTCAGCATGGTGATGAACCCTGTTCACTGGTCACCATGGTGATGAACCGTCACAAACAGACTGACAGCTTTCCTCTCCTGAGCAGTGGTCCCATGTGGACCCCTGAACAATATCAGAGGCGTTCGATTTATTATTTTTCTCACCTGGCCCGCTGCCGTTGAGATTGCAGTGAGACAGCGGACAAAATGTGAAGTGGTGCTCTTCACAATAAAACATCTTTGATGGACGTGTCGCGTCTCGGCCAATCAGCGTTCAGATGTCGACAGCGTTTGGGAAGTTAGGTTAGCTTGAATGTTAGTCCGCTACATCTGCTGCTGTCACGCTGCACGGTGTAGCGATGCTAACAAAGTACCCGTCGTTAAACACGATGTGATTTAGCATATTTTAGTATCGATACTTCATTTAAAGAGCGCCCGATCAGAGCTCACGCGCTGCTCCGCTCCGTTAAATATTGTCTGCACGCGCAGCGCACACAGCGGTAGCGTCGTGGCTTATCTCCGTTGCCTTTCTCCGTGGAATAAATAACCACGTTTTCTACGTTATACTCTTGTGGAAATGCCACACGTCGTGACATGTAGCGCCCTGGTGTCTGGGTTCATAACATCACCGTGGCGCACTAGCTCCGTGAATGTCTCCGACTACGTGAATGACTTCCGCATCCAGCGCCACGTGAGCAGCAGCACAATTAGATTCATCAACAGAGGAGCAGCTGAGCGCTGATTGGCTCTCACAACGCAGCGTTACGTCTCTCCCTCCGCTCTTGTTTCCCCTGCGCCGCTCTGCGCTCAACTCAACTTTGTTTATACTCCGTGACTTATTGAGCGCCGTAATAATCGCGCGACACAACGAATCGATCATGAAATTCGTTGCCAACTATTTTAATTATCGATTTTTATCGTTTCGTTGTTGCAGCCCTAGAACTAACCCTCCAGCTGCCTTTAACATTATATATTTCCTCTCGTTTTCCCGCGAACATTTTGGTATTTGCTTGGCGAAATTGCTAGCCAATGTTCATCGTACATTTCATACACGTATACGCCATTCCTGGTTTCAGTTTAACCTAATTCCCATTTACTCCTTGAGTTTAATATCGTTCGTTCATTCATTTATTTATTCATACAGTAGGCTAGGCTAGTGTCGTAGGGGTGAACTAGCCAGCTAGCAAACCACACACGAGGGTAATATGAAGATAATTTCAAACTGCGACTAGGTGTAATTACCTTTTTCTCCTCATGCCTTTTGATGTCCATGCGCAAGTGCTGCTGCGCTTGATAGCGGGTGCAGGTGCACAGTTGCTCCTGACTGTACCTGCAGCCCAGACAATGGCACGCCGCTGCGCTGCCGGGACGGAAGAGAGCTGCTAGGTGGCTGTCTACTGTATCCACACCTGGAGCTGCTGCAACGACCGGCTGCTGCCGAACAGTTGAGGCATTAGACAGTGTTCTGATTGTCTCGCTGAGGCCAATATGTTGTTTAGCAACGCCGTTGCTTCTGCAAAATTGCTTGAGGGCTGTTGAGCACATGGTTGATCTGCCATCCTTGATCACCTTCCGTTTCAACTGAAACACCTTCCCAGGGTTGCCAGGTCTGTGTGACAAAACCAGCCCAATGGCCAATAAAACCAGCCCAATATCAGAACTCAAAATATGCCCGTGCAAACCATATACACTGCTTTTAAAGTCCAACAGCATTGCTATCATTACCAAATGTATTGTAATATCTACAAAGTAACACCAAATGTTTAGTATGCCAGCATTAAAAGCAGTTTATGGTAGGATTTGGGTATAAATAAATTATTTCATTTAAAATATGGATTTTTATTGAAAGATATTCATGTAATCTGCATGCAAAATAGGTCTACCGAACCAGCGGACACAAAATTCAACCGGCAACACTTCAAAAGTTGCCCAATGCCGCGGGAAAACCGCGGACCTGGCAACACTGCACCTTCCGTTTCAAGTGAAATGCCTTCCGTTTCAAGTGAAATGCCTTCCGTTTCAAGTGAAATGCCTTCCGTTTCAAGTGAAATTTTTATGTGTGTATGAGAGCTTTTCATATCATGTGTGTGTGTGAGAGCTTTTCACTAGTATGTGTGAGAGATTTTCAGTTGTGTGTGTGAGCATATAGTTTTTCACTAGTGTGTGTGAGAGCATTTCACTAGTGTGTGTGAGAGCATTTCAGTAGTGTGTGTGAGAGCATTTCAGTAGTGTGTGTGAGGCATTTCACTAGTGTGTGTGAGAGCATTTCAGTAGTGTGTGTGAGAGCATTTCACTAGTGTGTGTGAGAGCATTTCAGTAGTGTGTGTGAGAGCATTTCAGTAGTGTGTGTGAGAGCATTTCAGTAGTGTGTGAGAGCATTTCACTAGTGTGTGTGAGCGTATAGTTTTTCAGTAGTGTGTGTGAGAGCATTTCAGTAGTGTGTGTGAGAGCATTTCACTAGTGTGTGTGAGAGCTTTTCAGTAGTGTGTGTGTGTGAGAGCTTTTCAGTAGTGTGTGTGAGAGCATTTCAGTAGTGTGTGTGAGAGGGTATTCTGAATAATGTCCCTCACGGCCCCTCATACAAAACCTCATGAATATCTTTCTCATTAAATGTTTCAACATGTTGTCCATATGTTTCATATGTTTCCCCTTAAATCATCTTTTTTCACAAAGTTGCACATATAGTCGATTTCTGTTTGGTGCCAACTCTTATATACAAACTTATATTTGAAGTTTGAATAAGCCTCCACGTCTTCATAACGGGACTTTTGCATCAAATTGGAATATCCTACATGTGTTTTGCACCATTTTATACACATAACCAAAATTCTGTCTAATTTAATCAAACATAATTGATGTTTTGACTTGATAATGCTGAATGACACACCGGCTCTATGACATCATGAATCCAAGATGATCCCCCAAACCGCTGTCATTGCAATGCTTCCATCCTGTGGAAAAAGCAAGTGGCAAACACATTAGCACTACCTGAAGTAAAAGAACAATATTAGTACCCGGTGTGACTCATAGATGTATGTCCTGCATTAATCTGAGATGCGCTTACAAACAACAAGTCCCGATTACCATATAAATATTCTTTCACTTTCGATGGAATTATTTCTTTTCTTTTCAAGGTTAGGTATCTTAATCATGCCTAAGTGTGCAGCAGAGAGATTACAGACTCTCAACCCTATCAGACATTAACTAAACATATGTAACCTGCACTGAGAAGAAGAAAGATTCAATAAGAGAAGCATTGATATCGAAGAGGATAGTTATGTTTTACCTCTGGATGAAATTATAACCAGATTTTACTTTCAATGGGATAAAAGTGACCAGTCAGCACTTCTCTTTTACACACCCCTCCGAGGTTTCCTTCCCCACCGTTTCATTCCGGTCAGAGGGCACACACACGTTTCATATATGTAGGTTCTTATCTTGCCCTTTCAAGCGTTCATCTCATCGTTTCATTTCCTCTCGCCATT
>NC_079402.1:11403405-11416530 GCF_029220125.1 Pseudoliparis swirei | reverse complement strand
TTTATAAACAGTATATAATATATATATATATTTCACCCCCATAGAGCGGGCGATTCCATTATCAAGGAGACGAGACCATTGATAATACATGCTCTTCTGAGACACAAACACCTCGAGCCAACGATAAGAACAATTGTTGCTACAGACGGGCGGTGTATTCAAACCGTCCCCAAGAAGGCCATTAAAAGGTGTGTTTTTTTTTTTTTAATTTTTTTTTTTCAAAATGAAATAACTTATTGTTATTGTTCCACAGATCTGTGAAAGCCTCCATTACCCAAGTCCACACAGGCAGCAGCAGCAGCAGCAGCAGCAGCAGCAGCAGCAGCAGCAGCAGCTGTAACGTCAACAATACACCCTACGACTACTGCGCCGATGACATTGAGATAAATTCAGGTTTTGACGCAACTGTGTCCACAGAGGGTGATACAACCTATGGGTTCATACATCAACAGATCTATGTTTAGGGAGGCCTGTGATATACCATCCGGCAGTGTTAGAGCTTTTGGCCAGCTTCTGTCCAGAGCCAACACGTTGGTTGATGGAGAGGGTGTTGTCGATAATCGCGCATACAGAATTGAGAGGTTTGTTTGGGACATACAGGTGTGCATTAGTACGCTTAGACACATCACATTATTGACTTGGTAGCCGACCTATCTGACCGTTACATGTCTGCGGGATAAAACGCAGGCCGCCTTTAACACTACACTTTTAGAGGCCATCAATGCACTCGTGTTGGTCTGTACGGCCGACATACACACAGGGAGTTTAGTGTACTAAACACATCACTCAATACCTTAGGCTCCACCCTATCTGCCCGTTACAGGGCTGAGGATCAAGCATCGGCCATCGTGAGCACTACGCTTTTAGAGGCTATCAGGGTGTCGCACCTCGTCAGACACATTTATACATCTCAGGAGTGGTACATGGCTATCGCCAACCAGTTGATAGTCTACAATATCGCTATATACATATATGTTATAACAGCCCCCATGAATATCGGCAGCATGTGGGCGATTGTGTAGAGGGTCCATAGCTGTGGGAAAAACACGTTAGAACGAAGCTCTAGAATCTCAGCCAAACGGCCATTTATGACAATGTCCCTATTTGCCAGGCCGCTGATGTAGACCCTATTTTAAAGCTATCATAGTACATGTATTCCTTATGTAAGGCTTTTTGGTTAAAGCTTACGGATTCGGACGTTAAACTATTAAACCAGCTCTCTATAGACCCATAACCTTAGCCAATCACCGTCATGACAATAGAAGCCCGGTCCCCCGTTGTTATATCGAGGATATTTGAATACTGGCGCCGCTATCGTTGAAGCTGTTCCACATTTTGGGATATTGAATCTCAATCAGTCCGACCTCGTATGGCTCTCTCAAGACTATAGTTTTGCTAATTTGGTTCTGTAATTCCACATCTTATTATTCGATATACCAGGAGGGGAAGCTACTAGGCAGTGTAACATAAAACACATTCTTATCCATAGCTATACTGTACCGATGTTGTCTGATGAATGGTGCTCAAGTGTGTGACCTTTGAACGTATGGGCCCTTCCCTTTTTCTATACAGGCACAATGTCTTTTTCAGGGATCCATGTGTTAAACTTTTGAGGCCACCTCAGCCACTTTACAAACGCCATCTTTTTGCCCTGATAATTTTTTCTGTTCAATATCCTTTCTATTTTAAACGTCTTGTTTTTACCTATAATGACCTGTGTAGTTCTCCTCGTACAAAGGTTTCCCTCACAGGATCGTTGGCTTTTATCGCTTAGTTTATAAACAGGTGGGTCTCTGGCTAGACACTCTGATATGATGAAATGCTCATCTGTGAACGCCTGCTTATAACCTTTCCTAAACACCCCACTTGAGTTTGAGATTCTTACGTTGTCTCCTTGCCTAAATTTAAAACCAGGGGTTTCTGAGGCTTCAACTTATACAGATGCATGAATACTATTTTTCATTGTTTTTATCTACAGTGCTTGGTGTCATATTTATAGACCTATGATGAGAGTTATTATAGGCATTAACAAGATCCTGAACCACCTCTACATATCTCGTGAGTTAACAGACGTTAAATACCTCCACATGCGTGTCTTGAAGGTTCTGTTAAAACGCTCTATGATGCTAGCCTTTGTCCTCGCTTTGATGTTGAAAATGCTTGATTTTATACTGATCCATTAACTGTTGAAATTCTTTTGTTATAAAATTTCCTGTCCCTCATCTGTCTGCAACTTCACAGGGGCGCGTCAATTCGCTCAAGCAAAACGCTCTTAAATGCATTTGTCACAGAAGCAGCTGATTTGTTAGATAGACATCTCACCACAGGCATATTTAGAAAAAGAGACATCTATACACATCAATAGGTATCGTGCATTATCGCTTTTCCTCTGAATATTCGATCACATTCACAAGATCGCCTGAAACTGTTGGTCTATACCCCTAACCAGTACTTCTATTCCTAGGGAAGTTTATAGCTGTTTGGCATGGAGGGTATAAACATCTTGTTCTAATAAAATTGTTGACCTTGGATAATTGTGGCATAATACCTGTTTGCTCTCTGATCTAGCATTACGAAGTTTTGCTACACTACCTAAGCCCCGGATGAGCTGGATCGTAATAAATACTGCCTGTGGTGACCTATCCATGATAAAGGTTTGTTAGAAATGATCACGGCAGTAACTGTAACAAGCTGTTTTATTGCATCCACACATAAACAACACATGTTTGATACCATAAGAAGAAAACAATAGCATACTCAACGGTTATAGGGTGGCGATGTGACAGACTTTAGCCACCTATCACATAGTTTCTCAAGCCTGAGGGCCCAATTGTACCCTGGGGAGGCTCATACTCAGATGGCATGGGGTCATCGTAGCTTACAAGTCCGCTAAGGGCACATTATCAACGGTAAGCAGATTATGGCATATCATGGCTGCAGCTCCATTGATCCTATCAGCTGTTGTTTCAATACCATAGAGTGACACATACATTTGCACTGTTGGTATGAAATCGTCGGTCCACAAGGTATACATCAACCTCATAGTGCTCAGTGTAGAAGTCTTCTGGTATAGGCCATGAGGCATGGATGGAGTGGATCTGACTGGGATGAGCAGTATAACATCCGTAATATTTTTCTCCTTGTAGTATTGGTACGGCAGCAGACAGCAGACGAGAACTCCTGCTTTAACACATTCTGTGAAACACGGGTGTTCTTTTTAGGGAGTCGGAGTGTCCACGATGATGTCGAAGCCTCGAATTGTTCGTTGCCAGGTCTCCCACGTGTCCTGATGATGCTGTATGGTCATAGCATGCCCGGCCATAAATATGCAACCGGGTCAACAGTGCATGTGACCTCGGTGTCCGTATTGTCAGCGTATGAGGGGTTCTTCACTTGATCGGCCCATGAGTGGTTGGCATCTGTGTTTTCAGCGCCTGAAAATAAAATAAAAAAGATTAGTGTCTAATAAGCATCAAATATTAAACACAAGAACATATAAAACATACACATAAAGTTGAAACATACCACTTGATTTCCGCTTAGATGACATGGGCTTGTCGACTTTATCAGTTCCGTGTCCGCATGATAGCAGACACCCCAATTTGCATACCAATTGGCGCATCATCGTAGACAAGACGTTTAAGAGCACCGTAAGTCTCATAGACTCTGTCTGCCCTGATAAGCGTTGTCAACCTGGCTGAACAGACCCTGCATGGCCTGCCAATCACACCATTGAACAAAGAATGTGGGTCTGAAACCACTTATCATACTACGCTTACTATTGAACTGGTGGGTTGTCTGACTGATAACCCGTCATCCTCTACACACCAACATGTATTCACGGTTCAGACAACTGCTAACCAACAGAAACCCTAGCGGTGATCGGGGAGTGTGTCCTGTATCTATATGGTATATTTGAGCCCCTGTTTCACCATACCAGTGGGCTGTGGTCATACTATCGAGGCGGATTATCATCCGGCTCAAATGACCCACCGACATTACTGGTATCGACACTGTCTCCAGTCACTAACAGACAATAACATGCCCTTCGTAGTCCTGGGATCTGCACGCCCCATATGTGTACTCAATAGCCCTACAGTACCGTTAGCATAGGTAAACCTTGTAAACATGCCATAGACCCTAGGTGCTCAGCAACTATCATGCGGGACCATCATCAGAGTACGCCGCCTCTGTATGACTGTATCCACATCTGTATACACGGCTGCAGCGACACCTGCTGGCTTATCTATATTATTAGGATTACAGGACCCCAACGTACCTATAGAACCAGCAGGGTTGTCTTTATCGTTGTTGATGGTATCGTTGTTGATGGTGTTGTCGGTAAGTCGATGTCAGACATAATGACTGTATGTAGATAGCTCAAAAATAAAACAAACAATAAAATCAAAATCAAAAAAAAAAAGAGATAGATCAAAAAATTAAAATAAAAAAGACGAAAAATAATCCTGGCAGATATCCAACACATCTCCCCACAAACAGTAGCAGCAGCAGCAGGAGAGTTAGCAGTTAGCAATAGTTGTAACTTAATAGTAATAGGAGCCAACTACTAAGTACACACAAGTGACCAGACTGTTGGAGACTGCCCTCTTACTCCCAAAACCCCTCTCTATATATATGCATACCGGTATAAGTCCTCCTCCTCCCTCCCTCCCTCCCCTTATTCATAAGTAGTATGCACCCACAACATCGCTCCCTACTCCTCTAGGACACACCTTTTTTTTTTCCCCCCACCAAACACGCCTTATACCTTAGCTGCCCGCCCCTAGTATGTAGTGGACAATAATTCCCCTTAGTCATTTTCAACACTGCTAAACACTATGTATTATTGAAAGACAGGAAGGGTTTTATAAATGTTTAAATGGTACAAACAATAGCATAGCTCCTATCTATAGGGAATTATTTTCTTTTGTAGATTTTTAATTTGTCATCATATTTTATATTTTAAATAATATATTTAAATTTTTATTTAAATTTTTTATTTGGGGTTGGTCTGTCTGACTACTACCGTGTCGAGAATAAAACCATTATTGATGCGGTAAATACCCTCGGTGTAACTCTCGTCAGAATTGCGCAACAGGTAGTCCTCAGAAGCAATGCCGACAACACAATCACTCGTGCTCTAATAACCACAATACACAATCATGTTTGAACAGATGTAGACTGCGGCAGTGTTATACCAGCCACCTCCACAGGGGGGAGCCACAGTTGTTGTTGTTTGTTTTTTATTTGCCTCCATTTTAAAAAAAAAATTTAACACGCTATTACGATCTAATGTAGTTTTTTTCTTTGTTTCAACTGTGTTGCTTGTTCACATAATATCGCCACCACGTAAGGTCTATCGATTTATAGCCCTCAGGACCTTACTGTTGATAGGTTAACAGATACACCTGATGATGATGATGAGCTGAAGTGCCTATACACACAATAAACAAATCCTTTGTCAGCTCTTGAGATTGAATGGAATGAATGGTTAGTATCGACCGACTCCCATCCACCGACCATTGTGAATAGGAGTGTCCTCGATTTAGGGAATGATTGACACGCTTAATAAATCGCTTTGACAGCTCTTTGACGCAGTGTCTTGAATGAATGGTTAGCTCGAAACGGCCCTCAATCCACCGACCAATTGTGAATAGGAGTGTCCCTGACGAGGGAATGATTGATACTCTGATAAAGCCTTTGTCATCTCTTGAGAATGAATGGAATGAATGGTTAGCTTCAAAACGAACCCAATACACCTCACCATAGTGAATAGGGGGTGTCCCTAATGCCTGTGGCGATTGACGGGTCCTTGTGTGATGACGGTGCTGTATCCATAGATGAGCAGTTATACATTGTCGAACCACCTCCTGATATGACACACGACACCCCACCTGATATGACACACGACTCCCAGGGATTGATGAAGGCTACAAACTCTATAACCCGTGCTCAAAGAGGGTCTACACTCGTACAGAATGCCTCAAACGGCACACACAGGAGGGAGGGGTGTGCTTGAGGCAGCGCCAATCATCATCAGCAACAACAAACAGCGCCAGCAGGGGTGTGTTACAGGCAGTTTACTCATCCGTGATATACCATTGTTTAATGCTTTGAGCTTACGCCAACGTGTTGATTTTATCGTGACATCGACTGCTTCAGGATATTGAAATGATTCCCGCCATGATTCGTGATGCTGTGGGTGGGGCTATCGCACTGCTGTGAATACAGCTCCCCTAGAGGTAGTGTTTGAATGTGCGACATTGCGAGGGCCGCCGCTGGCCAGCGATGTGCTTAAAACATACGGTCCGATGATGCATACAATGCGGATTTGTTTCTTGAGCTAATATCCAGGGTATTGCAAAGCAATGATGACTCGTTATCTGACGCATTCGACTATATTGACCTGATTGTTACAGTAGCCCGTAACAGAGTGGGGTGTTGAGAACGACTAAAATTGGGAGGGTGACCTATGACGAAATACTGTCTAAAAAGGACGATTTCTCTACCATGCGGTAACCTGGACAATCAACTGTGCTTTGCCATGTGTATAGCACGTTATAAATACCCCAGACCTCAGCTGTTGATAGACTGACCTTACGCCACACGGATACATCAGGCAAGCGGTTTTGATATAAACCATCCTATCACACTCACAGACGCTGGTAAATTTGAAAGACTTTTTGGGTAAAGATCATAGTCTTCACAACCGGTAGGCTGTAAACGCCTCTAATGTTTTCAGACCCAAGACACTCCACACCCTCAAACAGTATGGTTATATCTACACAATAATCATTACTACCTGACTCGAAAACAAGAAAGAGGTTTTTTCGCTAGGCCGTAGATACATTTGCTACTATTGTTTATCAAACATACAGTACCATATTGTATCAGTTAACCAATTGCTCACAGCTATGCAATGTGTGTTTCAACATAGAGTGTAACCGGACCCGTATGCGAGGCAAAGCTGAAATGTGGTGATTGTAAACGCCTCTGTAATTCAAAATTCTGCTCGAACAGCACAAAAACCTGAAATGGTTCACAAGTATATCCCCCTGCAAGACCTTGAAACACTGTGACGACTGCGGACGCTCACAGACTGGCCAAAACCCCCACACGTAAAGCTGCACAAAGTGTACACACTGTGGGAGCCCCGACTGAAAGTGTCAAAGAGCACAACTGTTTTATTCAACCTGTTGAGAAGAAAGTAGCACAGACAAACTATATACTGTTCGATTTCGAGACCCGGGTTTCACCGGAGGGAAACATGAAGCAAACTTTGTGTGTGCTATGGAGATGTCTAGAGGACCGCTTTGTTTCACAAACTTTAAAGTGTGTTGGGGCATTTGTCCGGCGTTGCCATCCGAATGCCAAAGTACAGAGGCTACATTCATTCGCAATAATAATGCGCCGGCTTTGACAACTACATACTCCTAGAGTATTTTGTCAAGCAAGGTATCACACCTAGTGTAACTATGAGAGGGAGCCGTGTCATTTTGATGTTTGATCAGGCCTATCAACAACGGTGGATTGCGCTGTGTTTTTATTAATTAGCAGATCATGGATAATATAAATATTGGTAACACCGAAAATATGCCTCCATCAGCTGCTAAAGTTAGATTAGTGCATGTGTGACACACCCCCTTAGTCATTTCAACACGTTGCTAAACACTATGTATTATTAAAGACACAGGGAAGGGTTTTATAAATGTTTAAATGGTACAAACAATAGCATAGCTCCTATCTATAGGGAATTATTTTCTTTTGTAGATTTTTAATTTGTCATCATATTTTATATTTTAAATAATATATTTAAATTTTTATTTAAATTTTTTATTTTTTTTCACATAAAATATGCATAATAAGGGGACATATATATGCGTGCGTGAGAGTGCATGTGAGGTTGCGCGTGCACGTACGTATACGCGCATACATGTCCCCTTATTATGCATATTTTTATGGAAAAAAAATAAAAAATTTAAATAAAAATTTAAATATATTATTTAAACAAAAATATGATGACAAATTAAAATCTACAAAAGAAATAATTCCTTATAGATAGGGAGTCATGCTATTGTTTGTACCATGCGTTATCGTAACATATTTATAAACCCTTGCCCTGTGTCTTTAATAATACATAGTGTTTAGCAAACGTGTTGAAATGGGATCAAGGGCTAGGGGCGGCAGCTAAGGTATAGGAGTGTTTGGTGGGGAAAAAAAAGGTGTGTCCTAGAGGAGTAGGGCGATGTTATTGGGTGCATACTACTTATGAATAAGGGAGGAGGGAGGGAGGAGGGAGGGAGGAGGACTTATACCGGTATGCATATATATAGAGAGGGTTTTGGGGTAAGAGGGCAGTTCCAACAGTCTGGTCACTAGTGTACTTAGTAGTTGGCTCCTATTACTATTGTTACAGCTATTGCTAACTTTGCTAACTCTCCTGTTGCTGCTGCTGCTGCTGCTGCTGCCTGTGTGGACTTTGGGTTATGGATGCTTTCACAGATCTGTGGAACAATAATAAGTTATTTCATTTTGAAAAAAAATAATTAAAAAAAAAAAAAAGTCAACAAGTTAATTAAACACACACACCTTTTAATGGCCTTCTTGGGGACGGTTTGAATCAACTGCTTCGTCTGTGTAGCATATGATGTTGTTGGCTCCTGTGAGGCTTTCACGGTTCTGTGGAACAGCAATAATTTATATTATTACATTTTTCATTTTTGAAAAAATAATTAAAAAAAAAAAAAAACACACCTTTTAATGGCCTTCTTGGGGACGGTTTGAATACACCGCTTCGTCTGTGTAGCAATTGTTTCTTGTCGTTGGCTCCCGAGGTGTTTGTGCCTCAGAAGAGCATGTATTACCAATGCTCTGCGTCTCCTTTGATAATGGAATCGCCGCTCTATGGGGGGGGGGTGAAATAGCATATATATATAATATTTACTGTTTATTAACAACATATGACATGTCATTATGTCTACCCATAACAGACCCAGTTAGTGTATCAGCTTCTTCTGCTTCTTCTTCTTCTTTGGCTGTGGTGATGAGGGTGTATACAACTGAGCACAGCTCAGGGGTTCATCATCTGATGAGGGGATGGCTGATGCTAGGACTGGTCTGCACTGAAAATCCTCTGAGAAAACACATATCTACATCATATATATATATATATATATATATATACGGTGGTAATAATACAGGAGCAATATATATTACCTGATAGCTGTGCACCAATGTCCTGACGGTATGCTACAGGATGTGTCAATATTTTACCACCCACATGTCTCAAAGGGATCTTTACAGCCTCTGAGAAAACACATATCTATACATATATATCTACAGCTCTATATATATATATATATATATATATACGGAGGTAATAATACAGGTTCAATATATTACCTGATAGCTGTGCACCGATGTCCTGACTGTATACAACAGGATGTGTCAATAGTTTAACACAGGCAGATCTCATAGGTGTCTTGAAAGCTGAAGAAATCAAACAAGATAATACCACTTTTTTATTTTTTATTTTATTTTTGCACCATACCACACTATATTAACGTATGGATAATTAGGCAGCCATCATGTAATTAAACCAACACTACTGACATCCCCGTAATACTGTGCCATGGCCGCATCTAGTTCTGATGCAGCGTCATTGACCGGTGGGGCGGAGTCAAACGGCGTTGGTGCGCATGTCTTTACGCCTGGAGGAGGACGCCTCGTGCTTCAGCCTGTCTACAAACACGATAAATCATACATATAGTCCCGTAACCAAAAAGCACCTATAGCTCCATATCATCATTACTGTAATTATTTAATACTACTACCGAACATACAGCAGCAGCTGATGGAGGCATATTTTCGGGTGTTACCAATATTATATTATCCATGATCTGCTAATTAATAAAAACACAGCGTCAGTGTATGTTTTATACTAAAAGAGTGATTGAATATATATATTTATATAAAGATGAATTACAATCGAAACATTATACAACAGTATAGTGACCATTGTCTCCTTGTAGTCCATGGGACTATCTGTGCACGGTAGCTAGCGGCACACACACACATATCCAGGCCGTAAGCGGTACCCTCACGAACAAGACCACTACAGACTATTATACAGTAGCACCGGGCTAACGACCATAGACTGTAGCGCCCTCTCAATGCGAACACGCCACTATTACAATCGTAAAACATTATACAACGCATCGGGACGGGCTGAGCTGATGTCATATAGAGCCGGAGGGGCTAACGGACCGGTGTATAACGGTTCTGGAGACTGAGCCTCCGGACATTCAACCGAAGCCATGCACGGCACCCTCGCTATCCTGTACACAACCCTATTATAATAGATATATTATACAACATTTTATCAAACATAACATCACTTACCTTTTTTTTTAAATTTTTTTTTTTTTTTTTTTTGGAGAAAAATTATTCTCAAGGAATGGTCTGCTCCAACGGGTATAGCGACGTGCTTAGCAGGCAGATAACTGTAGACTGTTAATGCTTGAGCTGTCCTTGAGTCTTTAATAATACATAGTGTTTAGCAACGTGTTGAAATGACTAAGGGGGTGTGTCACACATGCACTAATCTAACTTTGACAGCATACAGACTGCAGAGCTGTAGGCCAGGCGGGCAGCTATGGGTATGGGGCGCGTGTTTGGTGGGGGGGGAAAAAAAAAAAAGGTCTCCTAGAGAGTAGGGAACGATGTTGTTGGGTGCATACTACTTATGAATAAGGGGAGGAGGGAGGGAGGGAGGAGGGAGGACTTATACCGGTATGCATATATATAGAGAGGTTTTGGGGTAAGAGAACAGTCTCCATGAGTCTGGTCACTTGTGTGTACTTAGTAGTTGGCTCCCATTACTATTGTTGCACAGCTATTGCTAACTGCTAACTCTCCTAACTGCTGCTGCTGCTACTGTTTGTGGGAGTGTGTTGGATATCTTGCCAGGGATTATTTTTAGTCTTTTTATTTTAATTTTTGATCTATCTCTTTTTTGAGTTTTGATTTTATTGTTTTGTTTTATTTTTGAGCTATCTACATACAGTCATTATGTCTGACATCGCCACGATCCGCGAGCAACACCATCAACAACGATACCATCAACAACGATAAAGACAACCCTGCTGGTTCTATAGGTACGTTGGGGTCCTGTAAATCCTAATAATAGCAGATAAGCCAGCAGGTGTCGCTGCAGCACGTGTATACAGATGTGGGATACAGTCATACAGGCGGCGTACCATCTCCGATGATGAATCCCAGCGTAGTTGCTGGAGCAACCTAGGGGTCTATGGGGTATGTTTACAAGGGTTACCTATGCTATACTTGATTTTCATAGAGGCTAATGGTACCATAAGGGGCGACCAGATCCTGCGTGGACTACGCCAAGGGCATGTTATTGTCTGTTAGTGACTGGAGAACAGTGTCGTTTCAATAATCGGTGGGTCATTTGGGCTGGATAATCCGTCTGATAGTGATGACCACAGCCCACTGGTATGGTAAACAGGCTCAAACACCATATAGATACAGGACTGCCGATCCGCTAGGGTTTCTATTGATTTAGCAGTTGTCTGAACCGTGAATACATGTTGGTGTGTGAGGGATGACGGGTTATGGTCAGACAACCACCAGTTCAATAATGTGAGTATATTCAGTGGTTTCAGACCACATTCTTTTATTCAATGGAGGTGTGATTGGCAGACCATGCAGGGTCTGTTCAACCAGGTTGACAAGCATATCAGGGCAGACAAGTCTGGGACTTCTGGTGCTCTTAGAAAACGTCTTGTCTCGATGATCATGATTATTGTCTGAATTAGGTGTCTGCTATCATGCGGACATGCAATTTGATAAAATCGACAAACCCCATCATTCATCTAGCAGAAATCAAAGGTATGTTCAACATGTGTGTGTTTTTATATATGTTTAATGTGTTAAAATTTGATGCATAATTGACACAAATGTTTTATTTTTCCATAAAATATACATAATAAGAGGGGACATATATATGCGTGAGAGTGCATTAAGCAATTTCTTACAGCGTGCGTCGTGTCTGGCCATACATGTCCTATATACCTAGTCTCCCGGACACAGGCGACTCCACGTTCCCCGCAGGCGGACTGTTACACAGGCAGACCAGCGCCCGCCGCCCGCGGGGCCGGAGCATCTCCCAAACTGTGAGGCCCAGCTCCCGTCCTGCAGAACTTTACACAAGTACATTCGCTTTCGTTTCTCATGTTTTTTTATTTATAACTTTGTGTTTCTTGTGTTTTTTATTTATAACTTTGTGTTTCTTGTGTTTTTTGTTTGTAACTATGTGTTTTTGTGGTTCACCCTCGAAAAGAGATTTTTAATCTCAACAGAGATTCACCCTAAAGGTTTCGTATTACAAATTTAAAATCATAAAGACATTCTTTTTCCTTACTGCCAGTGTAGTGCCAACACTCACCCTCTGTATCTGCGTGTCTGCTCACCTGCACTCTCCCCCGTTAGGCGGGGCTGGGGAGTCGTCCTGCGGTCCATTGGCGCCTAAATCTCCTGGTTTTATTCGCATGCCTCACACCTGTTCCTGTCTTTCTGTCTGAGTCTGTAAAACTTCTTATTATCCTCCTTGCACTCTTTCACACACAAACCGTGGACATTGTCAAGGTCAAGCTGGGCGACCAGAAGATAAAAGCCAGGTAACCCCTTTTTAAAAAAAAGGGAACAAAAAAAAAAAAATTTTTTTTAAAAAATTTTAATTTTTTTTTTTTTTCCCCAAAATTTAAATTTTTTTTTTTTAAAAATTACCCCTTTTTTTTAAAAATTTTTTTTTTTTTTTTAATATTTTGGTTTTTTTTTTTTGGGCCCCCCCTTTTTTTTTAAAAAAAATTTTAAGGGCCCCCCCCCCCCCCTTTTTTTTTAAAAAACCCCAAAAAACCCCGGGTTTAAAAAAAACCCCCGGGGGGGGGGGGTTTTTTTTTAAAAAATTTTCGGGGGGGGGGGGGGAAAAAAAATTTTTTCCCCCGGGGGGGGGTTTAACAGGGGGGGGGAAAAAATTTTTTTTTTTTTGGGAAAAAAAAAAAAAGGGGGGTTTTTTTTTTTTTTTTAAAAAAAAATTTTGGGTTTAAA